>NW_009937334.1:2040-2255 GCF_000696875.1 Nestor notabilis
GCCACGCCGAGGAGCCTTGGCTCCGTGGAGCTCTCCAAAGTGGGAACAGAGACTGACCCACACCAACACCTTAGAGAAGCGGGGCAAGAGCGCACCGTTCTCTACTTTCTTCCCTACTTAAGCCTATCGGGAAACCTCGTAGCAAGACCCGCGTGCGGTAGGTAGCACGACCCTGGTACGGGCATGTGGGATGAGCTGCTCTTGGCGCGGAAAGG
>NW_009937335.1:0-5816 GCF_000696875.1 Nestor notabilis
CCTGCCTGCTCAGCGGCCCCCCCTACCGCTGTCCCCCGGGCAGGCGAGCGGGCTTCGGGGCTGCGGAAAGCTCCGGGCACCGCTGGGTGTCCTGGATGAAGGCTGAGGATGAAGCCGAGCCTCCCCGCCCGGCGATTGCCTTGATCAGGATGCTGGATCCACACTGAGAGCCAGTAAAGGGACGCCTTCCTACGGGATGGAATGGCCTTTGATTCATTACAATGATCATCAAATCCAAATGGTTTCATTTGGGTTCTTTTTGCCGGTTGGCCCAGGGTCGAACTATTTTAACAGGCATGATTTTGAGGTCCCCAAACCATTCCATGAATCTGTAATTTTTATGTCTTTATTAAACTCCTGACTAATGCATCCCACTAAGTGTCACCCAGCAGCTATCACAAAAGTGCTTCTTGCTGGTTTTGACTTTGACAGTTTGTTTTTTCCCTGTATTGTTTCTTACAGTGGCACTGGGCAAGTGATGGTCATGGGCAGTTGTCATCACAAGAGAGCACAGCTGGGAATAGCCAGCATCTGCACTGTGTGACCAGTAGGACACAGATGTCGCTCCCTTGGGTGAGCGCTGCGCTTGGGGACAGAGAGGCCCCTGCCTGTAGTTTTTGCCATCATTTGCCAGCAGCATCCATCTCTCTTCCACTTTAGAAATCAGCCTGGAAGCCCAAATCCAGCCAGGGGTCCAGGTTTTTCCTGACTGCTGCCAAAATCACCAGTGAAGCAGCATGGGGCTTACCCCAGGTAAGGCAGAGCAACACAGGAGGATGTTCACATGCCTCAGACCTGCTCCTCCATTCCCTGAGCACCATGGCCACCCCACATAGGTGATGAGGGAGTGGGGAGAAGTGCTGCCAAACCAGAGCTCCCATGGCTGCCAGCAGCCAGGCAGAAGCAAGGTAGGGGAGGGTTCTCCCATGTTTTAGGGTCTCCAAAGCTCCTGTTCCCATCCCCTTGTGCTGCCTGCAGATGGGGGGCTGAGGGAGAGAGAGAGGGATTTTTTTTCTGGTTTCACCATAGGAAGGATTTTCAAACCCTATAAAATTCACTTTTGACAAGTGAACAGCTAAAGCAGATTAACCTTTTTACTAATCCTCTGTAATGGCTTTGGAATCTCCTTAACCAATAAGAAAATGATAAGAGCCCGTTTCTTTTCTTTTTATCTATATCAATATTGTCCTCCCTTGTCTGCATTTTTTTTCTTTCTTGTTTTATTTTCCTTTCCTTTTCTAATATGAAATAGCCCAGCGATCCTATCTCGTGAAGGCTCAGTAAACAGAACATCGGAAAACCCTTTCCTTTATTCCTCTCCAGTAACAGGGTGCAAAGAAGTGGCAGCCGATTGGGATTTGATTACCAGCAGCTATCAAAAGTCTCTTTGTAAGATCTGGGTCCTAAATCCCATAATTCTTTGATAAAAGAGGTATTACCAGTCCATTTTCTGAAGTGAAAGGTATGGGAGGAATGAAAGAAAGCAATCAGCAGAGATCCTAATAGGCTAAGTGCATGTGTGGTGGGAAGCAGGAACGGGCAGAGGAGGCCAGGGGAAGGTGTCCTTTGTTAAGGATGGGGAAGGAAAATTAATCTGCTTTGGGCGTATGATTATTACAGCCAAGAGCAGAAAGAGTCTGATCCTGCATCAGGCCACGACATGTCCCAGCTCACCTGCCTACAGTCCCTTTGGAGCATCACAGTGTGGGGAGCAGAACCTGGCCCCACATCCATTCCCATGTGTTTGGGTACCTGCTTAAAAGCTGGGAGCAGTTTGCGATGATCCCTGGCATTAGTAGATCCCCAGTGCCTCTCCGGAGCACTGACACTTTGGCAGGGCAGCAGTGAACGTGTCCAGGCCAGATGGCTACAAAGGTATTTTCCTGCCAAACCTGTAGCAAATATTTAAAGATTCACAGAGCATGGTTATAACTTATGTTATGTCATTGGAAAAGCTGAAAGAGAGGCAGATAAACGGATTGAAGAAACAATAGTCGTTTGGTTTTAAGTGAGATTTTACAGATATTTGAAGGTCACAGGTAGAGTGGTTATGGGACATCCTTTCCCAGCACTGGGAGACCAGCAGGGAGAGGAAGGGCAGGCAGAAAGCAGACCCAAGGAGAAAAGAATGGGGGCTGAGAGAAGGCTCTCCTGGAGCCTGGCTCTCGTTTTTGAGCAGTGCTGGAACAGTTGTTGGGCTGTTCAGCATGGAGTGACGAGGTGCCACAAGGACCTTTGATGTACAGTGGTTTCACAGCACTCACCTGTGTGTCTCCTTGTTTTACTGGTGGGACTGGTATCTTCTCTCCCCTGCAAAGAAACACCAAGAGGGAGAGCATTCCTGAAGCCTTGCTACTGACCTTGGCTTAAACCGCACTGAGGGCAGGAGAAGTTGGGTTTAAATTTCCCAAGCAACCCAAGCTTAACCACATCTTCTCTATTTTAACTACAGCTGCTCATTTCAGTTACAAACCCAAGATGGAAGATGTCCTCTGTCATCCTGTGGGTCACATCTGCCTGGCCTTGCTGTTTGCCCTCAGGCTGGTTGGTGCCATGCATCCCCTCCTGTCCCGAGCCACCGCTCTTGGCCATGGCCTCACCCCAGTTTCTCTTGCTGGACAGAAGAAGCTGGGAATTGAACTAATGAAGCTTTGGGGAAGCCTGGCTGCTCCAGGCAGCATGTCCAGGCTCCTCTGGGCTCACTGAAGCACCCATTAGCTGTGGCACCCTGCCTGGGCTGCTGTGGGACCTCACTGCCTGCCTGCACATAAAGGCATCAGGTAGCAATCGTTCTCCGGCGTTCCAAATGCCAGCCAGAACTGCAGCTCAGCTGTACAGGAGGTGGCTACATGCCACTAAGCTGTGCCACAGAGCTGCCACGAGCTGCCAGTAATCTAATTTATTAAGGTCTTTGAATCCTTACAAAGATTATGCTGGATACATGCAAAGCATCTGCAGTATCACTGTGATTAGGGCAGCAGAAGTGGAGGAAAGAGGAAGGAGGGAAAATACAATTTCTCTGCTTTCAGCAGAAAATAAATCAACTTTTGCAGAGAGTTCTGGCACAGCCAAAGGCTGTGCTATCATTAAAAATGATTTTTTATTAAGCTGAACTCTCTCCTCTCTCATATTGTGTGATATGACAGCTCTCTTTTGATGGGAAAGCTTTCATTTGGCCAGAGAAAGGGATAATTTGCTTCTTTTAAGGAGTTAATCCTCTGGTCCATTTCTGGGCTGGGAACAGCTATCCTCCCCCTTCCTTGGATCGGAGGCTGCAGCACAATGGAGATCATAACCATCTCAAATCTACACCCGAGATGGAGAAATCAGATTTCCTTCTCCAGTCATTTTTGTGGGATTAGCTAAATCTTAGATCCACACTAACCCTTCACAAAGCTGCCAAGATTAGTTAGAATTTATTTTATTCACAGGGGGGTTTATGGTTTTCTTTCCAAAGGGATTATATATATCTCTCTATATATATTTAGGGTGGCTTCAGTCATAAAGGAGCTGGGTTAGAAGGAGAAAAAGTGCGTGTCTGTATAAAATAAAAACTCAGCTGTGAGAGTGACAAGTCACTTGAAATGCCAAGACAAAGCAGCAATTCCGGATGGCTTTGCCAGCCCATTTCAAAAGCTATGTAAGCTGTTTTTTGGCTTGTGAGACCCCACTCTGGAGTTAGAGCACAGAGAGCAAACCCCCTTCCATTCCCGTGGCCGCTGCTGCTGGCAGAAGATGTCTTCAGAGCCAGGGTCAGATGCCAGCACCAACAGGAGAGGCCTAAAGAAGCCGTGTTCATTCAGCATCGAGGACATACTCTCCAGCCCGGCAGAGAAGAGCCCCCAGGTCCTGGTCCCACTGTGCCTCCAGAGCATCTTGGACTGCGAGCCCAAGGGGTTGTGTGAGCTGGAGACCATCCCAGCCAGCTCCCTGCAGGAGGAGGAGGAGGAGGAAGAAGAGGAAGAGCTGGAAGGGACAGGCTGCAACTGCTGCTGCTGTTCTCACACGAGCACCCGTTCCCTGCAGGACTCCCCGAGTTGGCTGGGTGAGTGTTTGGGTTCTATTCATGGCATTGGGCTTGTGGAGGGACTGGTGCCAGAACCACGTGAAGGGGGAAACCTGGGCGTTAAGTGACAATACTGCATCTGACCTGCCACCACAGTGGTCTCAGATCCCAGCTCCAGCGAGCTGAGCTCCGTCTCAGCATGGTTCCAAAGAGGAGGAACTTTTACCTGCAATGCTACCAGGGCTTGAAAAGCAGCAGGTGTTATTACTTGACATTACTGGTTTAGTGCAAAACACTTGAGACATGATGCTTCTAGGGGTGGAAGTTCTCTGTGGAGTGTGGAGCCCCACAGTTGTGCTGCCTGAAAGCGATGCCCTAAGCCCTTCTCTTGCTTGCATGGTGATCACACAGCTTGTCACCCACGCTGGCTGCCTCCTTCCAAACAAGATGTGTGGATGAACTTGTGCCTGAACTGCCTTAAGGAAGATGTTGTTTCAGCCCCCCTCCCCACCATCCCCCCAACACTGCTGCTGTACCTCTCCCCTTGCAGACACTCGATTCCCATGGCCCATGCGGCTCTTCCACTCGGCAGTCAGGGTCTGTAAGAGTCCTCAGGGGAACCCGGCTGAGCTGCAGACTTGCCACCAGATCCAGCGCCGGACGCGCCGGCACCGCACCATATTCACTGAGGAGCAACTGCAGGCCCTGGAGTCACTTTTCCATCAGAACCAGTACCCGGATGTCATCACCCGCGAGCACCTGGCAAACCGCATTCACCTGAAGGAGGAGAGGGTAGAGGTGAGATCCTGCCACCCGGTGAGGTGCTGTTTGCCCCCCAGCACACAGACCATGTCATTGCACTTTCTTTTGCAGGAGATGCAGACCCAGGGCCACAGTTTAAAACCCATTATTGAGTATTTGACAAAACACTGTTTAAGTCTGGAAAACAGTAGAGGAATATGAAACAGGTCTGCTGGGCTGGTTTGTTCAAGTATCTGACCCCGTAAATTCACAGACTCCCTCTCTCCTAGAATTCCTTATTCATGTGATCTGTGTGACTTCTGAATTTGCCGGGGGAGGTCCCAGCTCTCTTGTCCCCCTTACATGTTTCTAAGCAAGATCGCAGGGAGGGGCTTATTACATTTTGTACCAAACCCTTATACTGGGAGATGTCTCACAGTATACTAAGCTTATGCTGTACAGTCCAAGGGTGTAAACTGCTGTCTCCCTTTCAAGTAACACATGGAATGCAAAAGTTCTTTTTTTGTTTTGCACTTTATAGGTTTGGTTTAAAAACCGTCGGGCCAAGTGGCGGCATCAGAAGAGGGCATCCGCCTCAGCACTGATCCTTCAAGGCACCAAGAAGTCCCCCGAGGAGAGCTGTTAGTGGTCACTGGCTGCATCCCAGCAGCTGAACGCCCAGAGCACCCATTTCCCATAGCTGAGAGGTTCTGTAAGGGGGGGTGACCCGAGGGGGACTAATGAAGCAAAAGGGAATCTCTGACTCCCAGAGGATGAGGACAGGTAAAAGCACATCCCACTTTCTTTGCCAAACCTAGTTCACATGGCACATAACTCGTCACGCATGACCCTCAGATGCTCAAGCAGAAACCACCGCCAAAGCCAGTTTAGGGGACAGAGCTATGCCGGTGTTCAATGTGCGTGCTTCTAGAGGAGGGGAGACTCCTCTTCTTGTCTTTGCCCCCTGCAGGTAGTAGCTGTGCTTGTTTTACTGCTGTAGATGTGCAACACATCTTGCGAATGAATGTTTCCCATTCCAGCACCTCGATGGCATCTGCAGTTGCTTTTC
>NW_009937336.1:0-207 GCF_000696875.1 Nestor notabilis
GCGTGGTCAGTGGGAAGGGTGCTGTGGTGCCGGGTGCTGCCGTCACCCTCCGCAGGGCTGAGGCAGGGCGCTCGGCGCAGAGCATCTCAGGAGAGAGGAGAATTTCCCACCAAGGAGAATGGGGAGGAGCGTCCTTCCCATACACGAGTCAGTCAGCGTGGCCAGTCCCAGGCTGCAGTTTTGGCGGTCAGTGTGGGCCAGCAGCAC
>NW_009937336.1:266-1539 GCF_000696875.1 Nestor notabilis
ACACGTGGACCAGCACCCACCAGTTAAGCCATTTGTGAAGCTTTACTTTAGCAGCAGAGCACTGAGCAAACACCTTCTATCCCTACTCAATACAATGAGGGTCCTCCAGTTTGCACAGCTAAAGTGTTCCTGCAGCTTTGGGCGTTCCTGGTTGTATTTGGCAAGTTGTTCCTGTCTGTTTCTGGAGGACAACAGGAATAGAGACAGGAGCTCTTGAGCACAGCCAAAACTCTAGCATGTTGATGGAAAAAGCCACAGCTGTGTAAGATTCCAGCCTGAGGAGGAAGGCAGCGGTTTTCGCAGGACAGGAGGGGTGTGCTGTGGGTCAGGGCTCCTGGGGCTGGTTTAGATGCTACCAAGTGCTTCACTTTGCATAGATTTCTCTTACAGCTTCTGTTGCTCTTTTCTTGCTGCTCAGTCTCGGTGCTGTGGTGGGTGTTGAGGACATTCAGCCCCTTCCATGTGCCTCTGCAGCGTCTGCTCAGCCAGAGCCTGAGCTGGTTCCTCCTTCAGTGCTACACCCCGGAATCTGGCTGGCAAAAAGGAAGGAAGCACCAAGGAGGCTCCCCCAGGGCCTGTGTTGGGAGCTCTGGGCCAGTCCTTGGGGATGTTGAAGGTGCTGACAAGGTGCTTCCCAAAACACCCCTCCTGAGGGATGTGTTCTCAAACACAAAGCCAGAAGCAGCTGCAGTTTCCAGGCCCTGGAGGGAGCCTGACGCCTCCTGGGAAGCCTCAAAGCCCTTTTCATGCAGGAGGTTGGTCTGTGGGTGGACAGAGAGCGGGAAGGGAGGAAATGCCGCAGTGGAAGCTCCTTGATCCCGGTGATGTGTGTGGGATCAGAGGGGCTGCCTGGCGGGCAGCGTCCGGGTTTGCATCTGACACTGGCTTTGGCAGGGACAGGGGGCTGGGGGGCAGGGAAGGGGACATGGAGGCAGCACCTCCTCTGGCACAACCGTGTCTCCCATCCCGAGGGAACAGCGTGGAGACAGAGCCTCCTAAAAGGCAACTGTGCTGACTGCCAGCGTGAGAAAGCAGTGGAGGAAGGGAATGCTGTAGGAGCGTTCCAGACGCTGCATCCCAGCCCCAGGTGGGATATGGAGGGGACCCTGGCAGTGACCCACAGCCGGGGGAAGGGGAGAAGGAGCTGCTGCAGCCGCGATGCCCTTGTCAGGGAGGAGAATTACTGTTGTAATGAGCAGCTCTGGCCGCCCTCCCTGCGAGGGGAAGCTCAATCTGGCTTAAGGAGGAAGGGTTTGCTGTGCACGGGTGTCTG
>NW_009937336.1:1603-2164 GCF_000696875.1 Nestor notabilis
TGCGGTGGTCCCTCCGCCCTCCACTCACTTTCTGCTAGAGCTGATGGATTGGGGTGAGCGCTGCAGGACCCCCCTGACTGCTGGGAGCAGGGATAGGAACTAGTGAGTGCTTCCTGGGAGGAACTGGTCTGGGGCCTTTCCCAGCTCCAGGAGGGAGCTGTGGGACCACTGGCAGCACCAAACGTTTCTCATTCCCACTCCCCGTGAAGCAGCGACATCACTAAACCTTGGGGACAGGGTCTGCGAGAGCCTGACGCAGATTTAGGCACAAATGGCACCCGTGGGCAGGGGACTCCTGTTTCTCACGTTTCACGAGCAGAACACCAGAGAAATCCATCTCTTTTTGCCGGTCACCTTGGTCCGGCCTTTGCTGGCCCAGGGAACAGCCAGCACCAGCCCAGGCTCCTCCCAAACTCACAACACTCCTGCTGCAAATTGACCTCAGGGGTGCTGAGCACGTCCCTGGGGTCGCTGTGCCAGGGCAGGGGGCTGACGGGGCTGTGCTCTGGGGATGCTCCTCGGGCTGCTGCTCCCCTGACCTGGCTGTGCTGCTGAAGCGGG
>NW_009937337.1:0-958 GCF_000696875.1 Nestor notabilis
AATATAAGTATATTATTATAAAATAACTGCTTTTTTTTTGAAGACAGCTTTTTGGTAAATCTAAACGTTGGGTGTTCAGATGGGCTTTTTTTTTTTTTTTCCAGTTTGGCATATATGATCTGTATAGGAAATTTAGACAAATGTGTTTGTTGGCTTTAATGTAAGTAAAAACAGAAGAGAAAAATTTCAGTCCAGTCACACTGACATTACAAAGGAAGAGGAAATCTCTCCATTTTCCCGCCTTGATGTTAATATTGCTGACATTTCATCTCTATTCCTCACAGTTATCCTGAATCCTTCACAGTGAAAAACAGACATAAGAAACTCGAGTCAACCAGTGAATTCTTTTCATTCCTGTACACTCACATATACACACACAAAGATATGCTGACATATTGGCATACATATTAATATATGATTTTATATTATAAATTTACCAAAGTAAGAATAGGCACTTATATCGTATTTTGAGTAGAAGGGTTTCTCTTTATTAATTTAAAAGTTACTTAGTGGCATTAATAGAAGCCCAAGAGAAATAACATGTTCCAATTAATTCTACTTAAGGCATTGTTATTTTTTTCCAGACTTTTAAGTAATAACACTGCTCAGGTTAAGTAACAACTAATAAACTTCTGCTTCCTTCACTGTCTACTTAATAGCTGGCATCTGCCTCAAGGTAGTGACTAACAAGATGGTAATTAAAAGTCTAAATTCAATGAAAACATCAGTTTCAAAGTCTGAACAGAATTATATTTCAGGACTATATAGAGGCCCCAGTATATGTTGTTACTTTTTTGAATAAATGAAAAAATGCCCATACAATGTCAATTTATTTTTTTTCTTTATAGGAATTAATGATCTCTACAATTAATTTACATTCATTTGTCATCTTGTGAAAGAAACTCAAGTAATATTCAAGAGGATTTATGCGTGTCCTGGGTTCAGCTACAGCAGTCAT
>NW_009937338.1:0-7144 GCF_000696875.1 Nestor notabilis
TGGGTGGAAATGCAGCTTCCAGGTTGACCTTGACAATAACATTGGGAGAGGAGAAAGCATTTGGTTGCGATGGATATTTCATTCCTGGCCCCCCAAGTGCTCTGTGTGTGTGTGAGAGAGATTATTTTCCCCTTCTTTTATTTCTCTGCTGCTTCCTGAATGCAGGTGGCTGTTTTTGCGGCAGAAAAATGGGGTTTGGGGTCCTGGATACCGGTACAATTCTCACTACTGGGTGTGGGGAGTCCTTATTCCCTTCCGTGCCTGTATTGCATCGCTGGAGGTGTGTGCTTCAGGCTGGCATCTTGGCCAGAGGCAGATCTACATCATTATGGGCACATGGGGCTTAAACCAGCTGAGAAATCTGCTCCCAGCTCTTTGGAAAGGGCTCAGAAGGTGAAATCTTGCTTCTTGGATCATACCTTGTGTCTGAGGCACCTGAGCTTTGAATCCAGCAGGAGCTGGTGCAACTATTTCTGGTCTTGGTAGGAAAAATACACCCAAAATGCCACAGCAGCGGAGTTATTCTTGGCAGGGCATTGAGTTTCTTGTGAATATTTCTCTAGAGGTGTCAGGACTAGGTCAAGGAACCTGGATGGTGGTTTGATGACAGCTCAGCTGCTTGGAAGGGAAGGAAAATGTGGGTCTGAGCTGTCCTCTGGGATAAATTGGAGGCTGCTATTGAAGTCCATAGGAATAAAAGGGTTTGGTTTCAATCTGGAGTGACTCCCCTGGAGTTCTACCAGAGCTGGAGTCACGAGGATCAAACTCACCCTCAATCAGATGCTGCTTGATGCACATCCAGACCAAACCATTGCCTTGGGAGGAGCAGCTCTGGTTTTACCCCATCTTTGGGTGGCATTTGGACTTGTTTGTTTACAACCGTAGCAGCAGCTTCCTGAATTACCACAGGGAGAAGCGAGAGCTTGCAGAGGGCTCTGGACACCACCCATTTTGCTGCCTTTTTGGGTAAACCTGGCCTGGGTTTGGGTTCAGTCACTAACCTTCAGCTGGAGTGGGTGAGTTAAGAGGGATCTAACTGGGAAAAGATCATCTGGGGAATGAAAGGGAGCCCTGGAGCACACATATGACGGCTTTCATGCTATTGCAGCTGATGGAGGTTTTCATGCTACTAAATGAGTCACAGAAGGAGTCCAGATTCACTGAATCAATGTGCTCATATACTTCGTGACAAGCCCAAGTGCTGGCTCCCCCTCCTCCAGTGCTGTTGTGTCTGTCTCATGACCCAACAGCAAAACTGCTCTTCCTGAAGGTCTTTTTGGCATGTATTGAAGGAAAGAGTTGTTGTAATGTCACAGCATCCCAAGGGGCATAAACCCCCTGGAGCTGGGGGTGGTGGGAAGCGCGTGGTCCCACCTCTGCTTGTCGTTATGGGAGCTGAGGGTTATTTATAACATCTGGGTGCTTTCACCGGTGAAAGCCACTTGAGTAGGTGTAAGACAGAAGCGGAGGCAGCTCTGATTCATCAGCCAATGTGAACCACTCCTGTGTCACGATGCTAAAACAGACCTGGGTGTTTGCATGTGAAGGACACGGCCAAGAGCATCTCCAGCTCTGCTGTGTGCGTGCCACTGAGCTGCTCTTGGTCCCGCACCACCGGGATCTTGGTTCCAGTGAAGCTACTTGTGGGTGCCCCTTTCCTCGGTCACCCTGGGCTCTCCCATCGGGTCACGCTGATCCTTGTTTGAGGTTTGTGCCTCTCCATGGGTGGATGTAGGGGAGGGAGCACCCCAGGGTGCAGCTCAGCTAGTGGGATTGAGTCACCGCGTGTCATCTCTGTGGGGTGGTGAGAGCTGGGTGCTGATTAACAGAGATTGCTTAAAGAAGGGGAGAAAGGGAGAAGCCTCAGTGAGCCCAGGTGGCAAACCCCTTCCCTGTGGAGCCAGAGAGGATGAGCAGGGAGGAGCAAGCCCCAGCACGGAATGGATTTAAGATGGAGGCATCTTGGAGTGGCCTTGGCTTGTGGAAGGGGGGTTTGCATGGTAGTGGCTGCAGTAAGGTCCTTGGAGCAGGGCTGGGGGGATCTGAGCTGCAATGCTTCTGCCTGGGGCAAAAAGCTCTGCTTGGGGCTCTAAAGTGGAGTTTGGATGCTGCTGGGAGGATCCTGCCCTTGGTTTCTTGCAGCTTGTAGGAGTGGGATACATCCCAAGGGACCTGCTCTGTCAGGGTGATCCTTGTCCCATCCCAGAGGCATTCCAGACTGCAGGGAGCAGCAGGTATGGGCCTGGAGCTGGTTTTCTCATGATTTGGTCTCAAAGGCTGTTTGTGCACCCAGGGTCCTTCCCTTTGCTGCTTGGCTTTGCAGAATACAGACGGATGCGTGTTCCTTCCCTCTGCCTCCCCTTCCCAGGCTCTCTGGCTTCCTGGGTGACCTTGGATCCATTCCTTCTGCTCCTCATCTGCACCAAGCAGCCTGTCCCTCTGTGCAAGGTTTCCCTGTCCCTGTGGGTGTTGGGAGGATGTGGAGCTGTGAATGGATGCTCAGGTCTCCCAGCCCACACCTGAGAGTGGCCTTCCAGCTCCTGAAATCCCTCTTTGCCTCTGGCCCTTTGCTCTTCCCTCCCTTCCCTGCTCTGTGACCTTGATGGAGTGAGGATGCTTTACAAGGAACATCTTCCCCCTCTCCTTTAGGAGCTGTGGGGGATTTGCCTGGGAGCTGAGTGCAGCAGAGTCACAGCTCAAGGAGAGGTGTTGGGGTAGGGAGGCACCAGCAGAGAGTCCCTGTGGTTTCAATGCTAACTGTGAATTCACCGCATCTCAGCCTGTGTTTCTTCCTGCCTCAGTTTCCCCTTTATGGACTCAAACAGAGTCTAAGTGTAGAATCTGGATATAGAAGAGGAGAAATCTGCCCCTGTGCCCATGCTTCAGACCCAGAGCATGTTGGCGGCTGCTCTCCTTGGAGGCTGCTGTAAATCCCCATCGCCTCCCTGCCTGCCTCTGCACTCCCAGGCCTAGCTGAAAGCTTTGCTGACACGTTTCCAGCCTCTCTTACTGCTCCCCAGCCACCTTCCCAAGAAAGCAAGGACAAGCTGAGGCAGGACACATGGCTTGGAGCATCCTTCCTCTGCTGAATCCTTCGTGATGCTGCTGACAGGGCTGGGAGATGTGATGCCCTCAGCTCCCGGAGCTCTCCTCTCATCCCAAATAGCAGCCTGTCCCCAGTGGGTGTTTCCATCTCCAGTTGGGATCGATAGGATCCACAGGGTAGGGATTAAACCTCCTGGGTGCAGCAGAGCAGGAGCTTGTCCATCACTGCCCCTTCCCTGGGTGGGCTGAATCCAGCTTGTACCACGTGCCTTCGACCTGCTGCAGTGGCGAAGGTGCAAAGGGATACGGTGGTTGAGGGTTGGCTCTGAAAGACTCGAATCTGTCTTCTAAAGAGGAAGGAAAAATGCACATGGAAGAAAATTCAGGTCATGAAGGCGAAGTAACGGAGCTCAACCTCCATCTGGCAGTGCCAGGGGTTCGCTATCTCTGCCCAGCCCTGCAAGCTCCTGCTTGTCAGCTGAGCTGCCATGTCTTTCTCGCAGGGTGGATGTTATTTTTGGCAGATGAATTCTTGATCCAATTCCCTTTTCAATGGAAGAAAGGAGTGGAAATACCTCTTTCAGGTGGATTTAGACCCTGCTTTCCATTCTGAGCGGTGCACAACTTGTGAGTGATGCAGGATGCTGGGGAATGCTGACCTCGCTGCTCCCAGGATCAGGTCTCTGTGCTGTGTGTGTGCTGGTGGCTTTGTGCTGGTGTTGGCTGGGCTCATATCATGTAGCTGGTAAAGGTTGGGCATGCTCAGAGCATCACTGATGGGAACAGTCCTCTCTCCTTCAGGCCTGGATCTCCAGGCAACACCACCATCACCAGGCTGGGGCTGAGCCATGTGGGACGCAGCAGGACCTCCCCAAGCAAGCCATGGGGAACTGGTGACAGAGCTGTGGCAGGATCAAGGTCTGGACCTCTGCCATGGTTTTCCCCTGCTCTAGTTCAGTTTGAGTGCATCTCCCATGGGGAGGAAGACTTGTACCTCTGCTCCTTCACTCTCATCCTTTGGTGTCATCCCAATGCCTAGAGAGCCCTTGCCTCACCCCAGGAGAGCAGCAAAGCATCCCAAATCCTTTGGAAATGTTGCTGTCATGGGTGTCCTCCAAGGTACTGAGAGACTCTGGGGCTTTGGAGGTGCTTGAAGAAACCTTCTCGCCAAGGACCTGCTGCCTCTCAGCTCCTAAGGATGCTGCAGGGACCTGAACTGAGGATGGAGATAGATAGAGGTCCAGGGAGAGATGTTTTGGGGTCCATCCTGACCCCAGTGCACTGACCTGGCTCAGCATCTTTGGAGCTGGGCATCTCCCAGACTTTGCTCCAAGGGGTTGAGCTGTCCCAGGGGAGCAGTTTGGGTGCCCCTTCCCTGGGGAACTGAACTCTGGGGGCTCAGGGGCTTAGCCAGGAGATCCCAGGTCTTCCAGGCTCTATCCCTAGTATAAAGAGAGATGAGTCCTCCTGAAGGTCTGAGTTGCCTTTGCTCAGAAGGAGCTGAAGTGGCTGCTGAGCAGCCAGGGAGCAGCAACCAGCTCATGGGTGATTGAACCAGGTCTGCACCAATCTATACAGAGCCTGGTCCAAAATCGATGGAAATCCCAGTGATTTCCTGGCAGCTGGATGAGGCCCTTCCCCCCACTCCTTCTGTGCCTGTGTCCATCCTGGCTGAGGATGCTCCAGCCACGTGCCGGTGATTGCCACGACTGAGCTGTGAGTGCTTTATGTGAATGAGCCCTTGTTAGGAAATTAAACATCGCTGGCCCAGGCTTGAAGGAATAATTCAAACAGCTTCTCCGGAGGAGCCAGATCCAGGGAAGATGCGGAGCTGACACCGTTGCCTGGCAACGGATGCAGCCGACGGCCAAAAATAGCTTTTTTAATAGGAACAGGGCCTGGCAAAGGGGGAACTTTCTTCAGGGGTGAAAAAACACCAAGGTGAAGGCGAGGGAGGGTGAGGATTCCCACTGCCGATGCTTTGCTTCCCTCCCACGCTGGGTTGAGACCTCGGTGTGCTGCTTGGCAATGAGCTTTGCTGCCCAGGCTGAACCTGCTGCTCTGAAAAGCTTTGGGTTGTGGGCTGAATTGGGTCTAAAAGATGGATGTTGGGCCAAAGGGAAGAAGATCTGGGATGGCTGTAGGAAATCATGGAGAGTTGTATCTTGGCTCACCAGAGGGACACTGGGAGGTCCATCCTGCATCATCCAGCCAGTGGCCACCATGTGAGGGTTGGCTGCTCCAAGGACTGTGCTGGTGCATTGTATCACCTCTGAGATGCCACCTGGGTCCTGGTTCTTGTGTGAGCTCTGAACTAGATGATAAAGCCCTCAAGGTGAGGTGATGCTACAGCCCCATTGGGCTGGGACAGGTCCCTGAGAACATCACCATCACTCTTCCACGGGCCAGTGATCAGCCTGGTGTCTTCTGCAAAGGGAGGACAGAGGGAAGAAGCAAGCATGGCCCTTTGGGAGAATCATTTCTCTAAGATATGGGGTTTCTGGTGAGGTTTCTTGTGTTTCCTCCTCCCCAGGTGGTGAAGCACCATGTTCCCTGGTAGGGTGGGAGCAGCCAGTCACCCCCAGTCCTCCCAGTATGGAGAGGAGGCCCCAGTGGAAATGCGTGATCCACCACGCACATCCGCTCATCACCCACATTCCCTCCCTGGGTCCCAAACTTACCCTGCCTGTGTCCATCCCAGCTCTGCACCCATGGGATCTGGTGCCATCGGTTTTGGGAACAAGGTGGGGTGGGCAAACTGGTGCTAACTGGTGTAACCACATGGATGCTGTGGGATTGGGGCTGGTACGGCTCTCCCTGGCCTCTGACCAAGGCTGGGAAGGTGGAGGAACTGGGATGAGTGATGGCTTTGCCTTGGCTGCTGCTGTTTTGCAGCCATTATCTGCTGTAAAGCTGCCTGGGAAGATTTAGCTGCAGACTCCCAGGCTTTTAAGTCACTCCTGATAACGTCCAGGGACAGAGATACAGCCTGGGTGTTTGTCACCATCCCCTGAGTGCTTCCAAACTGCTGTGGGGCTGAGCCTGGGCTCTGACAATGGGCCAGGAGTGGAGGTAGGGGTGCTGGATGCGGTGTCAGCCCTTGCAGGGGATGAGCTGCTGGTCCAGAGTTGTTAGGAAAAGAGGCGTCATAGTGATGTGACTGGCTCCGTCCGTCGCAACCAGCCCCTGGAGCCAAGGGAAATGCCCTCCAGTGGGTTGCAGGAGGTTCTTCTCCATGAATGTTAAACCAAGGGGGTGCTCCTGGTCCATCAGTCATGCAGAAGGAGGTCCTTGGCACCCCCCAGTCCAAGGGGAGGTCCCCAAGGCATAGGGGTGATGGAGACCCTGGTCCCACCAGCACCAGGTAAGGCAAAACCATCTCACCCTCTGCCAACCCCTTCCCCACCCAGGTCCTGCTGATGAAGAGGAGGTGAGGTCCGAGCTGTAGCTCACCCGGGTGTCATTCCCTGTGGGAAGTTCCTCTTCTGCCCTCTCCCCATCCCGCCCCTTGGGGCCGAGTGGAGCCGTTCCGATGCCGAAGAACAGCAAAGTGACGCAGCGGGAGCACAGCAGTGAGCATGTCACCGAGTCAGTGGCCGACCTGCTGGCCCACGAGGAGCCCGTGGACTACAAACGCAGCGTCCTCAATGTGACGGGGGAGACCTGGGACAAGCAAAAGGATGGAGATGAGGAGCTGGACGCAGAGAACCGGCCGGCGTGGAACAGCAAGCTGCAGTACATCCTGGCGCAGATCGGCTACTCCGTGGGGCTCGGCAATGTCTGGCGCTTCCCATACCTTTGCCAGAAGAATGGAGGAGGTGGGAGAAGGGCTCAGTCCTTGGGAAGGGGGGATAAGGCTCAGTCCTGCCTTGCTGCACATCAGGATGTGCGTCACTGGGCTTACTTGGGCTCTAAAGTGGGGGTTTGGGGGCTCTGAAGGAGGAAAGGGCAGGGAGGAACTGCTCAGTGCTGAGCATTCATCAGTGCAGAGGTGCAGCCTATTCCTAAAGGATTTGCACCCACCCACTGCAAAGTCAAGGTGAATCCCAGGCTGGAGCCAGCATTTCTTGCTGCAGCCCCCAATTCGTGCTGGGGCAAT
>NW_009937338.1:7169-10418 GCF_000696875.1 Nestor notabilis
GGAAACGAGGGTTGTAAAAAAAGCAGGAGGAGAGAGTCCCACAATTTCCCAATGTCCTGAAGCCACGTTGTGGAGGCTCCAGCACCTTCCCAAACCCTCCTTCCAGTCACCCCATCCTCCCATCCCACCCCATGTTCTCTCCTTGAGCAGGAGCAGCTCAAAGGGACAGGTGTCTTCCAGCTGTGCTGAGACCTGACATCCTTCATGACACTGATGAGAGAGTGGGTTGCTCATCATTAATCCAAACCCAGCCCTTGACCTTTGCAGTGATGAGAAGCAGCCCCAGCTGAGTAGCATCGAATCAGGCCAGGACCAGCCCAGCTTCCTCCTTTTCCCCTTGTGCTTCCCTCATTCCTGGTGCTGCATCGTTTAATGTGCCCCAGCCCGGGACCCTTCAGCGCTCTCAATAATTAAAACATCTCTGGTGTCATCTTCAGGATGAGTCATTCTCCCAAAGGAAAACCCGTCCAGTCAGCACTTCCCACCCCAGGGCTGCTCCCACCCCCATTCCCTCCCTTCCCTCTGCCATGGAGCTGCGCTCATATCCTGCATCCCAGCATTGCCCCAGCCACTGGTGCACAGCTCCCAGTGCCCTCAGTTAAGGTCGCTGGGTGGCCTGGAGGAGGTTGGAAGCAGAGCTTGGGGTAAATCCAGGCCTGGGATAGATGGATATGGCTCTGATGGATTCATTACGCAGCTCTCTGTGTCTTCCAAGCAGGTTTTCCTGATTCAATGAGGTTGGGAGCCAGCTCAGACCCAGAGTCCTGCTCCTCTGTAAGCACTTAGCCCAGCGATGCCTCAGTTTCCCCACTGGCACAGCAGTCAATAACCAGCTGGAATTAGTGCAATGAATGAAAGATTCCCAGCTTATCCCGAGGTCTCTGCTGCCCTGTGTGTCTGTGGGGCTTTGGCTCAGCTTGTGCTCCCAGGCTGGATTCATCCTGGTGCATTTCCTGTCTGCATTTGGGGAGCATTAAGCAAGTGTTTTTAGACAAAAGGGCAGATGTGATGGGAAGTGGGGACAGGGAATTGAACCTACCAGTGGCCTGAGACCTGCTGCAGTGGAGGAGATGGGCAGGGACCGGGACATGCAGCTGGATTTGGGAGCAGGTCTTCAAAAAGGCTTTATAAACAGCACCAATCACTGTCCCTGTTTTATAGATAGAGAATCACGGAGTGGTTTGGGTGGGAAAGGACCTTAAAGCTCATCCAGTCCAACCCCTGCCACACCAGCCACCACCACCACATCCTGGGGCTGCTCAGCACACCCAGAAGTGGTCTGTCTATCACTGCCCAGCTCCCACATCCATCTGTCTGGCACCAGCCTCACAGGACAGGGGCCAAGAGGGTTAAATATTGTGGGAAGAAAAGGCAGAAAATCAGTGTCTGCCCCATGGGACAGGGGAGAGGATAACACTTGGCTGAAAGAAAAAGCTCAGGAAAGATCAGAACCTGCTGCTCAAGCCAGTTCCCAGCTCTGTGCCTCAGTTTCCTCATTTATCAATCTAGCTATAGCTGAAGGGGCAAACAAGAAACCTGGAAGAGGGGCTTTGGACAAGGGATGGAGGGACAGGACAAGGGGAATGGCTTTAACCTGCCAGAGGAGAGATTGAGATGAGCTCTGAGGCAGCAGCTCTTCCCTGTGAGGGTGCTGAGGTGCTGGCACTGGGTGCCCAGAGAAGCTGTGGCTGCCCCATCCCTGGCAGTGTTCAAGGCCAGGTTGGACACAGGGGCTTGGAGCAACCTGCTCTAGTGGAAGGTGTCCCTGCCCGTGTCAGGGAGTTGGAGCTGGATGAGTTTTAAGGTCCCTTCAACCCAAACCATTCCATGATTCTATCAATCCCAACCTGCTGCCAGGGTGCTGGCTCAGGACACCATTGTGGTGCCACTGTCCTGCCCGGAGCTGGGGGTGGTGGCTGTCACTGGGGCATAAATCCAGCTGGGAATTTGTCCAACGCAACCAGGGTCCATCACGTGCCTGTGGATCACCTGCGATCGTGAGCCACATGCTCCTGAGCCTGTTCCTCAGCTCCTGGCAGGAGCTGGAGCAATCCATCAGCCGGGCTCTGCAGCATGAGTCATTGCAGCCTTTATGGTCATTTGCTTCTGGTTTGGGAGGTGCTAATTCCTCTTCAGCCTCCTCAATTAGGCAGAGATTAATTTCAGCTCTTCCTGCTCCTACCACACGACCTCGCTCTGTGCCACTTGGCACCGGGATGCTGCTGCTGGGAATGTGAGGTGTCTATGGGGGTGTGTGGAGTGTCTATGGGGGCGTGTGGGGTGATGCAGAGGGCTTGGCTGTGCTCTGACATGTGTGTGCCAGCAGGACCTGGGTGAACAAGGGACCTCCTCCTTGCCCATGTGTCCAAGACAGTTGGGAATATGGGTTGGCACATGGAGGTGTCTCCTTGTGTGGGGGGTGATGTGTATGTATGGATTCAATGCCTTTAGGTGTGTTGGGGTCTCATGCTGGCAGGGAATGTTTCACACTCTTTAACAAGTGTTTTCTCCTCTCCATGGCTGCCTCCTCCTGCTCAAGCATTCCCAGACCCATTGCAAATGATCTGACGGACCAGGCAGAGCCTGTCCCTGCTCTGCACTGCCTGTCCCTCCATCCTTAGCTGCATGAGAGCAGGTCCATGCTGAGCTTTCTTTCCCCTGCCAGGTGCCTACCTGGTCCCATACCTGGTCCTGCTCATCATCATTGGGCTCCCTCTCTTCTTCCTGGAGCTGGCGGTGGGGCAGCGGATCCGCCGGGGCAGCATCGGTGTCTGGAATTACATCTGTCCACGCCTGGGAGGCATTGGCTATGCCAGCTGCCTGGTGAGTGCACCCATGGGTGCCCTTGGACCCCTGCCTCGGGGGGGTTCTGCTGCAAAGCTGGGGCGGGGGCTGGAAGCAAACCTTGAGGGGCCCCACTGGAGGTTTGAGAGGTCAAAGGGAGTTTTTCCAGCTCTACTCATGGGTGTAGGGCTGGTTTGGGAATGGGCCCTTGTCCCCTGGGTCCCCATCCAGCAAGGGGTGTGCTGGGGACAGTGTCACTGCCCTGTGATTTGATACCGTGTCCTTGTTCCTCCTCCAAGGTCTGTTTTTTTGTTGGTCTCTATTACAATGTCATCATCGGCTGGAGCATCTTCTACTTCTTCAAGTCCTTCCAGTACCCTCTTCCCTGGAGCGAGTGTCCCATCGTGAAGAACGGTTCCGTGGCTGGGAAGGGGGGGCTGGCACAGGAGGGGCAGTTCCCCGGGG
>NW_009937338.1:10449-21680 GCF_000696875.1 Nestor notabilis
AGGGGTGGCTGGCATAGGAGGAGCAGTTCCCAGGGAAGGGGGCTGTGGGACACTGGGGGCACCCAATATAAGTCACAGGTTGGGGACACTGGAGGTTGAGATGTCCCCGGGACATTGGGTCCTCTCTGGTCCAGCTGCCTTGACCATTTGGATGAGTCTTTCCCAGAGTTTGGGGTCTGTCCCCACTGATGGGCTTTGATTAGTCTGGGGATTCAGAGCCTGGGTCTCCAGGCTGCCTCAGAGCTTGGAGATGGGATCTGACCCAGGATCATGGAGGGAGGCAGCAAGAGCAGGGCAGGTCTCACCTGGGTGCTCCGTCAGAGCCTGACCGAGATGCTGATGGAGCTAATGGTGTTTAATAGTGTCTGAGCACCTCCTTGGGACACTCTGGGAGGTTTTATAGCACATGCAAATGTCTCTCCCTGTATTTAACATCCCATTTTCACCTCATAATGGCTTTATGGCCCTTCTCTTCTTTTTCCTGCTAACAATGAGCCCCATGAATTCCTGTCCCTCAGTTCTCAGGGTACCTGCCTTCTCCGGCCAGCTCCAGCAGGTCTTTGACATTAGTTGATGTTCATCCCCTAAGAGATGGTGGTGGCTCTCCCCCAGCCCCCTCACGTTCTCCTGCCTCTGCTCTGTTGCAGTTGTGGAGACCGAATGCGAGAGGAGCTCGGCCACCACCTACTTCTGGTACCGGGAGACCCTGGACATCTCCAACTCCATCTCGGAGAGTGGGGGGCTCAACTGGAAGATGACCCTGTGCCTGCTGGTGGCCTGGAGCCTTGTTGGCTTGGCCATGATCAAAGGCATCCAGTCCTCAGGGAAGGTGGGTGTCGGTGGCCACCTGAGCCTGGCTGGGGTCTGTCCTCAAGGCAGAAACCTCCTGCCTGGATCTCAGTCTCCTGCCCTGATATTAGTAGCTGGACAAATGCTGTGTCCCCTGGGATGCTCCCACCTATTCCAGAGTTGGGGCTATTTCTGGGAGGATCCAGAACAAGATCAAAAGAGGATGTAAGGGAGGAGGCTTAATCCAACTGACACTTCCAGCCATGGCCAGGGGCTTGGCTACATCAGGGTAGCCAAGTCACCAGCCCAGCCCCTGCACTGGGAGGCCATCAACTGTCTGATTCCTTGATGAACGCCAAGATGGGTGCTTCTAGGATGGAGGGGTGAAAGCTGAGCCCTTCTTTGCATCAGGAGCACCAGGTCTCTGTGTAGGAGAAGCAGGGCAGGGAGGAGCTGTTGGCCTGCAGAGGTGCAGAGCTCTGGTAACACTGCCCTGGTAACATCCTGCACCAAGGAGTTCCACAGCTTAACCCTGCACTGCCAGAGGAGCAGACCTCCTTTTGGGGAGGGTAAACCCTGTTGTGCTGTCCTTGGGTTGAACGGGAGGTGGCTGAGCTCAGTCAATGAGATCATGCCCACGTTGCATCCCTCTTGCTGCAGGTGATGTACTTCAGCTCACTCTTCCCCTACGTGGTGCTGGTTTGCTTCTTGGTGCGGGGCCTTCTGCTGCGTGGGGCGGTGGATGGGATCATGCACATGTTCACACCCAAGGTGAGAGCCTCCAAGCCCAGCAGACTCTAAGCAGGTTCTCCTCCTGGCAGGTCACAGCTTATTTTCCCTATTTCCTCCCCAAAACCCAGAGTACCAACCCCAAACTATGTCAGAGATGCTGATATGGCATCAGGATGTGCCAGCAGCACCCTAAACACAGGATATGGCCACAACAGCCAAGAGCCTCATGAACTCACCACCCTGGGGCTGCTTTGAACCTCAGCATCACTCCTGTCACTTTTAGGTACCCAGATGCCAGGGTGAGGACACAGGGGTGGCCCAAGGTGGTATATTAAACACTTCATGGGAAGATGCTGGCTGGCAGCAAACTCTCTGTTGGTGGCATCATCCATTCATTAAAAAGCTAATTAATAAATTAAGCAGAGATGCAGATGAATGATCTCAGCTGGTGTTAGAGCCTCTTAGAAGGTATTAATGATGATCTCGTGGTGAATGATGCTCAGCAGCTTCCAGCTCTGGCTCACAGGAGAGGGAGGATTTGGTCTCGGAGGTTAACAAACCCAGCAGCCAAGATGTTTGATTTCAAGTGGTCCCTGCTCTGGAGGCAGGAGATGGCCAGGGGAGGATGGAGAACCATCCCTAGGTGACATGTGGCGCCCTTAGATGGGGGGACAGGGACACCAGCTCCCCAGGGCTGCTGGGTGCTCCATTGGGAAGCTGTAGGGCTTTGCACTGGAAGGTTGGACATCCAGCTTGGGCTCTGGGGCAGATGGAGCACCCAGGGACATGGTCAGATCAAACCTTTCCCTGCCTATCTCCATGCCTCAGTTTCCCCCTCTGTGAGAAGAAGAAGGACCTATGAGAGCTGGGTAACGCAAGACCTGAACGTGGTAGATCAAACCATGCCCATGGCTGCTCCCAAACCAACCTTTTAGTTCAGCTCTGGCTCCACTGGGATGAGTTGTGGGGCCACCAAACCACCTAACAACTTCTTCCTATGTCTTCCTTCCAAGCTGGACAAGATGCTGGACCCCCAGGTTTGGCGGGAGGCAGCTACACAGGTTTTCTTTGCCTTGGGGCTGGGCTTTGGGGGAGTCATCGCCTTCTCCAGCTACAACAAACAAGACAACAACTGCCACTTTGATGCCACCCTTGTCTCCTTCATCAACTTCTTCACATCCGTCCTGGCCACCCTGGTCGTGTTTGCTGTGCTGGGCTTCAAGGCCAACATCATGAATGAGAAATGTGTGGTGGAGTAAGATTTGCTGGTTTTCTGTTTGGGGTGGGCAGGTCTTTTCTAGTGGTGATGGTGGGTCTGGAGGCAATACGGCAAGTGCTCTGGAGCTGGGTGATGCTGTGTTTTGGTGAACCCAAGTTCCTGGTGGTCAAGACTTGGATCTCCAGAGGTGGTAGCTCCAGAGTTGGGTATGCAGCTCCTCCAACCTAAAATCCAGCCCTAAAATGGGCTCTTACTCTGCACATTGAGGGTAAATCCAACATGTCTGGTCACATCACTTGCCTTTCCTCCAGTTCCTGCACATCGTAGGGTTCCCTTGTCTGCAAGGTGAAGGGACCTGCTGAGCTGTACCCTAGAAGCAGCTGGAGGAAGGTGAATTTGTGCACCCTGTGTTATCTTTAGACACTGAGCTGCACCCATAAGACGTCTGGGCCATGCAGTGGGGTCCCAGAGCAGGAGATAAACCTGAGAAGGAGGTGCAGGGAACTCATTCCCTGGTGGGCTCCCATCTGCATCCTCTGTCATATGGCCTAAGGCAGTGATAACTTACAAAAGAGTTCTTCTGACCAAGATGTGGGTTACACGATCCAGGCCACATCCTCTACACTGGAAGAAAGGGGACGTGCCTGGTGACCAGGCTCCTCTCTTCCTTAGGAATGCTGAGAAGATCTTGGGCTACCTGAACACCAACGTGCTGAGCCACGACCTCATCCCACCCCATGTGAACTTCTCCCACCTCACAGCCAAAGACTACAACGAGATGTACAGGGTGATCATGACTGTCAAAGAGGCGCACTTCAAAGAACTGGGCTTGGACCCCTGCCTGTTGGAGGATGAGCTCAACAAGGTACCTGGTGGCACTCCCTAGTAGGACCAGGACGTCACCTTCCCCATTGGCTCTCCCTGGTAGGAGCTGCTCTACTTGTGTCACTCCTGGCACATGGATTGGGAAAAAGTAATTTTAGAGGCCCTTCAGGGATGGGGATTCCCTGTGGTCTTTCCCAGCCCACAGTGGTCCTTCCTGGGTTGGGGAGAAGCACTGTCCATGGCAAGCCTTAGTGGGGTCATCACGGCTTCCAAGCTCGTATCCAGACTGGGTTTTTCTTTCCTTGAAGAATCCTAGAATGCCAGGTTGGAAGGACCTCAAGGATCACCTGGTCCAACCTTTCTAGGCAAAGCATGATCTAGACTAGATGTCCTAGCACCCTGTCCAGCCAAAGAGTGGTTCAGTGAGGCATGCAGGGGCTTGCAGGCTGACCCTGACATGTTGCTTCTCATCTTTTGGTCCTCTCTCCCCCCAAACAGTCGGTGCAAGGAACTGGCCTGGCCTTTATTGCCTTCACAGAAGCCATGACCCACTTCCCAGCCTCACCGTTTTGGTCCGTCATGTTCTTCCTGATGCTGATAAACCTGGGGTTGGGCAGCATGATTGGGACCATGTCAGGCATCACTACGCCCATCATCGACACCTTCAAGGTGCGGAAGGAAGTGTTCACAGGTGAGGTCTTTTCTCCTGCAAGCTCCTGGGGAAAGGGTGGAGGGTCCCTGTTGTCCTGGACAGTCACTCCAGGGGAGTGTGGACATAATGGACATATAACTGGACCCTGCTAATGCAGAGGATGGACCTTGTGGTGGAGGCCTTGGCTCTCCTTGGGGTGCTCTGACCATGCCTCGTTGCTTCCCACAGTTGGCTCCTGCATCTTCGCCTTCGTGGTGGGACTGATCTTTGTGCAGCGCTCTGGGAATTACTTTGTCACCATGTTTGATGATTACTCGGCCACGCTGCCACTGACAGTCGTGGTCATCCTGGAGAACATCGCCGTGGCCTGGATTTATGGCACCAAGAAGTAAGACACTTGCACAACAAGAGTAAGGACTGTGCTGTAACTCCTGGCTTTAAAAACCAGCTCTTTTCCATATGACTTCTCCCCCAAGAGGCCAGCTCTGATGGAGCAAATGCTCCAGGAGAAGCTACCTTATAGGAAGGAATTTGGTTCACCTTGATCCTCCTGACCTGCCCTAAGTGTAGCCCAGCCCCAGGAGCAAGTCCTTCTACTGGGTATCTACTGTTGGTTGTAGTTCTTTATCACTTGCAATTACCCTTTTATACGAGGTTTCCAGATTCTTCTGGAAGGAGACCTTGTTCCCTTCAGTGCCTGTCCATAAGCTGAGAAGAGCAAAGGGGGTTCTGGCTAATTTTCAAAAAGGCCTTTTCCTTAGGAGTTTTCCAACCAATCTTGCGGGCTTGATGGACACTGGGATGCTTGTCTGAATCAGCTGAGTTCTTCAGGCTCTACCTTGAGCCTAATTTACAATAGGGGCTCCTGGAAGGGAGTTTCTCACTTGGAGGTGGGGAATGGCACAGTTTCATCTCTTCTTCTTGGCAGATTCATGCAGGAGCTGACAGAAATGCTGGGTTTCAGGCCCTACCAGTTCTACTACTACACCTGGAAGTATGTCTCTCCCATCTGCATGGCCGTGCTCATGACCGCCAGCATCATTCAGCTGGGAGTCAGTCCCCCGGGCTACAGTGCATGGATCAAAGAGGAGGTGAGCATAGATCCCTTCCCCACCACCACCTCCAGCTCTGGTCCAGGCTGAGCAGGGGGCAGCTGAGAGCTGCAGAGCACCCTGCTCATAGAATCATAGAACAGTTTGGGTTGGAAAGGACCTTCAGATCATCCAATTCCAACCGCCTGCCATGGGCAGGGACACCTTCCACTAGAGCAGGTTGCTCCAAGCCCCTGTGTCCAACCTGGCCTTGAACACTGCCAGGGATGGGGCAGCCACAGCTTCTCTGGGCACCCTGTGCCAGCGCCTCAGCACCCTCATAGTAGGAATTTCACTGCTTTGCTCATTTCTCCTCTCCTCTCCTGCTGGGAGACATCCTGCCTGTGGCCACTCATCCTCTGCAAGCCATCAGGTTTGTCCACATTGCCCTGAAGCCCCCAGCCAGCTCTGACCACAAGCTGACGTGTGAGCTTGGTTTTTGGCTGGCTTCCACAGCTACACGCTGTGTGCAGGACCATGGCCTTTCCCTTAATTTGAACCCACCTTCTGACAGCTTCATGGGGTGCCCCTGAGGATGAACTGTGGCAAGAGGCAGCAGGAATTGTCTAGGGATGTTCTACCTGGTGTGTATCACCTTTGCTGTAACAGCCCCTTGACACTGGTGTTTGCCTCTTCCAGGCTGCAGAGAAGTTCCTTTTCTACCCAACCTGGGCCATGGCCATCCTCATCTCTCTGATCATCCTGGCATCCCTCCCTCTGCCCCTGGTCTTCATCCTCCGGCAGTTCCACCTTGTGTCAGACGGCTCCAACGCCCTCTCTGTCACCTATAAGAAGGGCCGGATGATGAAGGACATCTCCAATTTGGAAGACAATGATGAGACCCGCTTCATCCTGAGCAAAGTGCCCAGCGAGACCCCGTCCCCCATGCCCACACACCGTTCCTACTTGGGTCCTGGGAGCAATTCCCCCATGGAAATGAGCAATGCCCCCAACGGACGATACGGGAGCGGGTACCTACTGGCCAGCACCCCAGAATCCGAACTGTGATGGTTGCCTGAGGACCACCCCCACCAGGAGAGGAGGTCACTGGGGAGTGGATCCTGGCTGTCCAGGCAACAGGAAAATTACTTACTAAGGAAGATGAAGAAGAAACTCCTCTTAAAATCGTAACCAAAAGCAGCCATTTCTAGGATGACATTGGGAAGGAGGGATTGCGGGAGGGGCAGGACTCCTCCAACAACCCCGGGTGGAAAGGCAGGATGCCCCCGAGCCTTTGGGGAAGGGAGGAGGAACAAGAGATGCTGCGATACCTTTCCAAGAGTTGTTCTCAATGCAGCTCAAACCTGAAGCAAAGAATCTCTTTTCTAAGCAGCTGATGGTTGGAAAAAGGACCTGGAGGCAGGTGGGAAGCCACCATGCTTCCTCCTGTCACCCAGCGCTCTTCCCTCCCACTCTGTTGTCCTTTAGCTGGGAGGAGTCATGGCCTTATTCCAACGAGCACAATTACCCATCGATGTTCAGAGCACAAAAAGGTGCTGTTGTTGTCACCATCGTTGTTGTTGTTGTATCTCCTGTAGGTTTTTATAGCTGTGGACACACCTAAATAAACCCCACATTTTGACCAGGGTTGCCAGGGAGCAACACAGGGCTGGCTGAGATATTGCAATGTGTGAGGCAGTGGATGGTGGATCCTTGGTATCTGTTGTGTCACCACCAGCATGGGGACAGTGTCTGGGGGTTGTTGTGCGACATGGAGATGTCACATCCATGGGGTGATGTGGTCGACGTGCTCCATGGTTGGGTAGTTATTGTGCTGAGTGGCAGAAGGACCTCGAAGTGAGGGCGATTTAGATGAGTGAGCGTGTGTGGGCTCTGGATGGGGTTCCCATGATGGGGGTCAGGAGCGTTCTCCTGGAGTTAGTCCTGATGTGTGGGATGCTCTGCTAACCCAAACCCCTGGCATGGTGAGCGTCTCCTCTTGCCACACTCTTTACATGTCCCAGAGGGACAAGCAGAGAAGCTGTGGGGCATCCAGCCCTACCACAGGCCTGGTTTAGCTCTCAGGAAACCACCTCCTGACTTACCTCCCTTGCACCCACCAGCTGCAGTGGCCCGGGCAGTGATTAGCTCTGGACACATGTCCTCATTTCTCATAGCTTCAAGCCAGGAGGTCTGTAATATCTCCTGTTGCACCTCCACAGGAGCCCACTAGCCTTCGGATGGGGGTAACCAGCTCTTGGGGGCAGCAGGCATCTGCTGAGCAGCAGTTATTGGGAGTCAGTGCCAGGTCCTGGTGTCCTCGCTAGCTCTTGATCCAGGCTGGTGAGCCCTTGCTAGAGCCCAGGGGCTTCTATCATCCCCACCCCCATTATATGGGGACCAGACTGATGGGACCCTATGCTGGCTTTCCTCAGGCTGTCTAGGGAAGGTTGAGGTCTCCCAGCTCCGAGTCTCTCCCACTGCACCTGAGGGTCATTTCCCTGAATCCTACATGTAGCCAAGCATTGCTGTCAAGGATCCCAGTGTTAGATGGCATCTTCCTCCTTTCCCAAAGTGGACAGGAGAGCAGCAGCTTGTTTGCCCTCTCTCTCCTCTCAGCATGTTGCCATGGCCTCCAAAAGCTGAGGGAACTCCTCATCCTTGGTTCTGCTGGGCTTAGATCATGAATGATGGTATTTCAAGCCAGTCTGAAGGGCAGGTTTGTGGGTGCTTGCCCATGAGCCCTTTACTCCTCTGCTTTCCTGTCAATGGGCTTTATTCCACCGTGATTCTCCTATCGACTGGGAGGTGAAGTCAGAAAGCACCTTCTCTTACCATCCTTGAGGCCAGGAGGTCCCCACAATGACATTTCTCTTGTGGGTTGTGATCCTTTATAGTCCTTCTCCGTGGGCTTGCCTGGTGACCTGAAGGCTCTTCCTGGACAATTAGCTCAGGCCCTTCATTAACCATTTTCCCAGGGGGAAAATGGAGGCATGGCCTGAATCAAAGCAGCTCAGTCTTTGATGGCTCTGAGAAGTGCCAGCCCTGTGTGGTCTCTCCTGCAGTGGTCCCCCCTTCACCATCCCCTTTGCTGTCTTTCTCCTTCCCCTGCCCATGCAAAGGGACATCAAACATTGTCGCTGGGTGGGAGAAGCACAAACCCTGTGGCTTTTCCCCATCATCAGGCAAGATGTTCTCTCCCACCTCTTACTTCTCCCTCTGTCCCCACTTTCCTCCACCCAACCAGCAAGACAGAGGATGAGCCAAATCATTGCCCAACATCACCTTCCCAATACCCCTAAGCCCGGGGCTGGATTCCTACCGCAGCTCCCATGGAGTTCACGGAGCAGGACACCAAAGGGCTTAGTCCCATCCACTCCCATGGCGTGATACTCCTCAAACCCTGGGAGGAAGGATCCAGCCTTCCATCTCTTCTCCCATCACCATTCCCAAACCAGCCAGGAAGGCGTTCGCTTTCCTCCCCTCTTCTTGCAGCATCAGTAAGAGGCAAAGTCAATAAGAAGGTAACAACAAAAGCTCTGTTATATAGATACATAAAGTAGAGACAGAGAGAGGAGATGGAATCATAATGTAGAGAGTCTCTATTTCTATTGTATATTTATTCTGTAAATGTTACTGTAAATGCTGTTAAATGACAAAACATATCCCAAAGTGGCCCATGACCTATTTCCAGTCCCAGTGCTGTACAGATCAATTCTCATTGTATATTGGGACCTATTTCTACCTTTTGATTTCTCATGTGTGCTGGGTGACTCTTCCTTCCCCCCCTTAGCCCAGGGCATCCATCAGCCCTGGGGCATACAGCAGAGAGGAGGAGGAGGAGGGATGACACCTTCCTTTTTATCCATGGCAATACTGTATTCCTTTGTGGCATTTGCTTGGTGTTGGACACGGGGTGTTGGGTTGGGATGTGTGTGTTACAAATGGAAATGATCCGTGTCGTTGCCGTGTGAGCGTGCGCGTGTTGGTCCGTAGATGCCGTGTGTGTGTGTCCGTGTGGATGGGTTTGTTTGGGATTCACTTTCTTGCTGTCCTCGGTCACTTTTGGAGCTTGGGAGGGGGGTTTCTCCTGCTCATCGGGGCAGGTTCTCCCTCCACACACCTCCTCGGGGTCCTGAGCTGCAGAACGGGCTGACCCCGGTAGCTTTTAGCCCTAGAAATCACTTTTTCCCCTCTTTTTCCCCACAGAGGCACAGGGAATCGCTGCTACTTGTGAGCACAGGCACTTTTCAGTTCTCCTCCAGGCAGTGGTAGAAGGAGAGGGAACCACTGCTGATATTCCTGTCCCCCCACGTCAGGTCCCTGCTTGGTTCCCAGCCTGGATCCTGCTGCTCGGAGCAGGATGGTGGAGGACAAGGAGGAGCTGGGTAGATCAGGAGGGGTCAAACCACTGTCCCCTCTCTGGGGACAGAGCTGGGGAGGGGTTCAGTGGGTCTGGAGAGGGGATGGCTGGTGCTGGTAGTGCTGTGGGTCTGGGGATGCATGCAGTCCCCACAGGGCTGGATCTGGGATGCTCCATCCAGAGCATTGGGATTTGCTGGTGATGCTCTGGTGGGGCTGGATCTGCGCTGGACCCTGATGGGGATGGCTGGAGATGGTTGTACTCTGCTATTTGGCACCATCCCTGGTGTCCCTTGGCTCTTTCCCCTCCAAAACAGCCCCTGCTTCACCTCCTGGCCTCCACCCCGACCCTGGTAGATCGTATTAAACCCCTCCATAGAGCAACCCTCACTACCTTCCCCTGTGCCCCATCCTGCCCTGAGCAGGGGTCTCACCCAGCAGAGCCGATGGCCTTGGTGGATGGGGAGAGGGGACACATGGCATCATGCAGGATGCGGCCACCTCCCCTGTGGGCAAGCACAACGCTGGTGAAACCCTCCTGTACAGGTAAAAGCACAGATCTTGTAGTAACTTGTCCCATGTATCCTCGTAGCCGGTGTATTTACCACGCGTGCCATGCCGGCCCGACTCCTCAGCAGTGGAGAGAACCCTGTAAAAGATGTAATGGAGTCTGATTAAAGTCTCTTCTTACCAAAACTAGTCTCACCACGTCTCTTCTCTGTCAAGCAGGAGCTGGACGTTCGTGCTCAATGCGACGGGCTCAACCCAGCCTGGGGTGGGCATGGTCAAAAAGCATACAATTGGACATTTAGGTGGGAAAGCGAGGAACGAACCCAATGCAAGTGGCACAGTTGCGGAGCTCTCCATGTGCTAAAGGAGCTCAGCAGCAACTTGTCTCCTGGCTCTTCGGCTGTGGGAGCAGGTGCTGGACGTTCGTGCTCAATGCGATGGGCTCGGCCCAGCCTTGAGCGGGCATGGTCGAAGAAGCATACAATTGGACTTTTCGGTGGGAATGCGAGGAGAAAGCCCAATGCAAGTGGCACCCTTGCGGAGCTCTCCATGTGCTACAGAGGCTCAGCAGCAGTTTTCTCTCCTGGTTCTTCGGCTGTGGGAGCAGAATCTGGACGTTTGTATTCAATGCGACGGGTTCGGCCCAGCCTGGAGCGGGCACGGTTGAAGAAGCATACAGTTGGACTTTCAGGTTGGAATGCAAGGAGCAAGACCAAAGCAAGTGGCACCGTTGTGGAGCTCTCCATGTGGTAAAGAGGCCCAAATGCATTTTTGTTTCCTGGCTCTTCGGCTGTGGGATTAGGAGCCGGACATTCGTGCTCAATGCGACGGGCTTGGCCCAGCCTCGAGAGGGCGTGGTCGAAGAACCATATAGTTGGACTTTTAGGTCGGAAAGCGAGGAGAGAGTCCAACACCAGAGGCACAATTGCAGAGCTCTGCATGTGCTAAAGAGGCTCAGAAGCACCTTTGTCTCCTGGCTCTTCGGCTGTGGGATTAGGAGCCGGACATTCGCGCTTAATGCGACGGGCTCGGCCCGGCCTTGAGCGGGCATGGTCGAAGAAGCATACAATTGGACTTTTAGGTGGGAAAGTGAGGAGCGAGCCCAATGTAA
>NW_009937339.1:0-6655 GCF_000696875.1 Nestor notabilis
TCTATGATTCTATGATTCTATGATTCTAAATAACTTTTACGTGAGGTTACTGCAAGATTCCTGGCAAAAATGAATCTCTAGTGTTATGGAGTCTGGAAAATACACAGGCAGATTATTTCTTGCAAGAGATTACATTCCAATTTGAGAAAGCTTTCATCAATTGTACCCCACATTATTAAAAAAAAAAAAAAAATCAGTTACTGCAAGAAATAATTATCTTGAACTTGATATTTTATCTCAGAACTAGTCACCTCATATAGCTAATTAAATGTGTGTGTTCTGAGCTAGAGATGCAATGTCCACTCCTACAAGGACATCTTAAGCCCCAGGAAATTTGCTGCTTTCTCTGAATCCTCAATGCTTACATCCATGCAATATATAAGACCCATTTTTTGTTGCAAAAGAAACATGTTTCTTGTTCCCTCACTTGTAGAGAAAAGCTTCAGAAAGTGACTTGTCTAGATCAGTAAGCTGCCTCCCAAAAGAAGAACAGGATGTGAAAAGCACTCAAAATTTGTACAAGTGCCTTATTGCTGAACTGCAAATAGTTTCATGGTTATGACACAGGAATAGTAGCATAACATGCTGAACAAGACACAGTCAAAACAAGATAACTGCTAGAAACAAACCACAAAAATAAAAGGAACTTTATACCCCAGAATCTGAAGAGAATAGGGTAGTTTGATCCTTTTGATAAAATCTGAGGTTTATCTGGTAAAATCACACAATTTGACATTTACAGTGATGTCTGTAAGAAGAAAAATACTGGAAGAAATGTAGAAATAAATTGTAATATATTAACTATATGAACTATAACTATATATAAATATATAATTTACAAACATACAGTTCTAACTTCTGTTTCAACTTACAATATCAGGCTACAAACTCTTTTCCTAAAACTTAATATTATTTATTCTCATGAAACTAATCCTTTCTACTAACATTATAATTTCCATAGTTTGTACTGGGGTTTTTTGTTTATTTATTTGGTTTTGGGGTTTGGTTTGGGTTGGTTTTAATTATTCTCATATTGGTTTAACATAAGAAAGACAGACCTCCACCAATCTGAACAGAAAGCCAGTTATGAAATAGTTCCCACAGATAAATATACATAGTGTGCATTGTTAAAACACAACTTCACTGTAATTCTCTACATACATGTTGTGATTCTGAAAACTTTTACTTAGAAGTCACTGATTCTGCTAAGTCCTAAATTCTGTTGCACTTTCCATACACACATACAGTACTGACAAGCACCACCAGATCTCAGAATGACGTGACATTTTTACCCAAAAATCCCTTATTCTTAGTGTTGAAGAGCAACTCAGCAGCTAATTCATATCTCAGTCTGGCAATAATATGTGAAAACTGTAATTCTTGGAGTATGCCTCAGAGTACAGTGGCATCATGGGGGTTCTTGGTGGTGGGCTTATTTCTTTCATACAGTAATACCTTATGAACACAGGCTTACTTCTCTGTGTCAAAATGAAGAAGGGTTTTTGCAAGAACGGTATTTATTATAATATGTACTACACCTACAGTGTTCCCTTCCCCCTTCTTTATCCATTGTGCAAGATCTCAAACTGCTATTTCAATGCTCCACTCAGTGTGAAGAACTCACCTCCATTATCCCCAGGAAAGGGCTCCAGCTGTGTTTTCAAAAAAAATCGCTGCAACTGCTTTTCACTGGGACGTCTATCTTTCTGTGTTTTAAATATTTCAGCTGTGAGAACACCTACAGATCCTCTAGTATGTTGTGAGAGAAACACCAGTCACTGATTACTGAGAAGATAATCCCTATAACACTTAGATTTGGCAAGTTCTTTATATGCAAATACTCAGAAACATTGAAACTGAACCTGAAAGCATCTGCCAAGTTATTGACGGGGTTAAGCAACAGTAGAGCAGGTTTTTCCCCTCCTTGTGTTTTTGGATCTGCATACTAAAATACCCAGGAGGTTAATTTGAAGTGCTTAAACCCCTTGGTGGGTCTAGTTCATAAAAATCACAGAAGAGAGCAAACCTAATGTTGCAGCAGAACCTTTACAGTTGCTATTACTGCAATCCTTCACTTGACTATCACATTCAGTTAGGAAAGAGTCTGGTGTGTCCATATTACATTGTCTTCCTATGTGAGGATTCTGTAACAAATATAAAAAAAGATAAAAAATCTATTTTGTTCATCAGCTGTGTTATTTTAAAAAGCTTTGCAGGGGCATGTAATAAACTGCATATGAACATGGCTCCCTCTAGTGACTGCTTTTGAGAGACTCCAAGAGCTGATTTTTCCAAGGCTTACTGGGAGGAGAGCAAGTGTGTTTTGTGCCTCTGAGTTTTATTTCAAGCAGTAAGTATAAAATGCACAGAGCAAGTAGGCTTTCTGAATTTTCTGCAAAACAGAGATTTTCCAGATTTTCTTTTCCTGTTTTTAGTATTACATGCTGCTTGGCCCAAACCTTTATTTCTCTAATTCCAAAATTTCAATCTGCTGTTAGGGCACCCCTGCCAGTTCATAATAAGCTTTAAAGAGCCTCAAAAGGGTATCTAACAAGTTTATTGGCAGGAGACTTACATTTGCCACACAGCATCTGCAGTCCCATTTGTTTAAAAATGTAGAAATACAAAAAATGTCAAAGGTTGAAAACTAACAAACAGGTGGCTGAGGAAAGTACCTGATGGAGTTCAACTGGAACAGATTATTGTATTAACTTGTTAATGAAAGCTAAAAAAAGCAAACTGCAAACACAAACAAACACAAATATTCTGCAAACTAGAGAGTATCATCTTTCACTTCATGCTTAACGCTTCATACATAGTTAGCAACAGTCACTTGAGGAGAGCTTTGTCTCATTATTAGGTATTTTTACCATAGACACACATCTGAGGGGGTAGCTTATGTTTCCTTTATAGTCATTGCAGGGAAACAGCGTGCATAGCAAGAATGGGCCTCTGACATACTTTACATGTCTTCTTTAAAATTGGAGGAATCAGCCAGTTATTCCTGTAGCTTTCCATTGACTAACTCATTGACCAGATTAGCTACAAGGCTTATCAAGAGATGAACTCTTCTCATGGTGCCTAGTAGAAGATTGTTTCAAAACCTCACTCAATTGAAGAACAAAAAAGTTAAGAAATTAGAAATAATTTGTGGTTTATATTAGTTATTGACTATTCTCACATATTAAAAAAAGAAAGAGATCAGTCGCCCAATTCTTTCCAAACTCCAGTAACACATCAACTTTCCTTTTCCCATTTTTATTGGGAATTTTTTGCATATATATATATATGTGTGTGTGTGTGTGTTTGTGTGTATATGAAAATGTAATTTTAGGAAATTAATATAATAACTTGAAAATTAGAATCCATTCATAGTGCAAACTACTCATAATGGAAGTTATTAATTTAGATGTAAATGTAATTCTTTTGGTTTGTTGGAATGTCGAAGAGCAGTAAGAGGAAAAGTGAAATAAATATAAAAAATAATTAAAAGTGTTTGGGGTTTTTGATATATTAATATTACATTAATAAAATTATTGTATTGGTATTATAAGTTTAATTAACTTCACAACAGTTGGACAGTTCCAGTCTGTTTCTGCCTTGGCGTTGCACTAATATGAAAGGCTGTATTTCGCTTTGTATCCTTTGTTTCAGAAAGATCTCGATACATGCTATGGACATTTCTTATTATGACTCTTGTTTAAAATGCTGCTATACATAAGGTCTTTTTAAAATTCATATGCTGCCTTGTGTGACCCATAAAATTACAAAATATCACTATGGGCCCAACATGTCACAGATACTTTCCAAACTTTGCATTCAGTTATTCAGGACCAAAACTGTATCAATTTTTCAGCTTTGGTTGTTTCTCTTTTTTTTTACATTATCGATCAAATCATCCATGAACTTGTATAAAAAAGTGACTATACTTTTGTAACTATGTTTGGGTTTTTTTTGCAAGTGCATTTCAAGTAGCTGTTATGCAATGCAACACTACAATAATGGGTCTCACCTTTCTAATCAATATTATTTCTTAATTTCTAAATTTTCCAAATTGTTCCAAATCTTTCAAAAATCTTTGGTGTAGAAGTAGTAATTCAGCAGCTGCAGACCTTAATTACATGATGAAGCTACTTGCTGTCTCAAGGTAGAATAATTTGCTGTGGCCACTGTATACAATAGCATTACGTGTATACTGTTCATTGTATTTTGCTCTTGTATTCTTCAATGCCTCTAAATCTATTGCTGCTATGTAGTTTTTTAGGGTGTCTGTTACCATAGTGACATGCAGTGTATGCCTAGCTGGGGGTTTTTTTCTATCAGTTAGCACTCACAGATACTAGATATTGAAAAAATCTCTGCTTAAAGTGCTTCCAAATTTTCTCTGCATTATATAAAAGCCTTTGTTCAGGTGATAGCTTAAAATTACTGAACTCTGGCTTCCCCATTCCTTGGGTATTTTGTCTGAGTTTTCTCTAAGCACTGGGTTACTTGAAGCACTAGGCTCCAAACCAAGGATGCTGACAAGTTGTCCTTGCAGTGCTGTCAATTCCAGATGTTCTTTGTATCTGCAGCTCTTTGTACAGAAAGAAAATCTGAATACCCTTCAGATTCTTTTACGTCCATGACAGACACAGAAAATACAGGAAAATTCAGCTGGTTTACAAAGATAATACGTAGCAATATTCAAAGGGCCAAATTCAGCTCTACCAAAAGTAACACAAACTCTGTACAGAACTATAGATTTTCATGAAAGCTTCATTCTTCTTTTTAGTTACAACTAGATAAATCCTTACATGAGGATGAAATTACCCTCCAGGAAAATTACATTTTCTGCAAGTTAAACTGATGAAGAACCTAGTTCATTCTAGACTAACAGATAACACTTTTTAAAAGTAACTTGTTTTAATGTTAAGATATATCTAAGAGGAAAAACTCTAATATAGGGGATTTTTTCCAACCAAAAAATATCTGCAGAATAATAAAAAAGAACACCTCATTCATCAACTGTGTATCCTAGTATTATCATAGAAACTGATTTCCTTAAGTATAATATATATTTTTTGTGCCATGCAAGTATTTTATAGATATTATTAATCACTATTAGCAGACTAATTCATAATTAAAAACTTGTAAAATAGGATGGAATCATGCTTATCTGATATTCATAGCTAAACCCAAGCAAAAAAAGAATGCAATATGAACTCAGTCCGTAACTGATGCAGAATAATCATAGTTTCTTTGTCTTATGTCTTTTGCACCTGTCAACAAATTAAAATATTCTTACAAATTGTGAAAGCTTGGGTCTGATAAAGGTGTTAGCATCTGAAATGATATGGCATATGCAGAGGAGGCATAGTATTTCATTTGGCAAGCTGAATCTAGATTTTTAGCAGATGTTATTAAATTCTTTTCTACTTTTAATCTTAGAGAAAATAAAGTTAAATTTATCTTACAACTAAAACTGTAACTACACATACAGCCTTACCCAAAATAGCACAAATGTAGATGCCTTGATTAGAAGCATCAGTGAAAGTACAGGAATATGTTCAATATGCAGAAGACTGGGAGAATAAGCTGAGAAAATGTAACTTTAAAAACAATATAAAAAGTACATAAATAAACTCAGTTTCAGGAATGACAATTGAACTAATGTTGCTTGCTTCTTGATTCTTGTCAAGTGGTGAAAAACACACTATGAGACCAATTATGCCTGAAAACAGAGTAGGATATAAGCACACTTCTACGATAACCTACTACGCAAATTATCTTTTAAAGAAAGTTATAATTTCTGAAGATCTAAGTTAGGTAACTGTACAACTGAAAAGAAAAAAAAAATAAAGTCATTCAGTAAATATTTTATAAAAGAATAACATAAGAGGTTTTCATAGGGGATCTTCAAATGGATAGAAGAGTCAGGATGCAGAAAGGAATTTAACATTCACTTAAAAATATGTATAGTCTGGACATTAAACCTATTTTCTTTGCACAGATTCACAAGGTAAATCTGAATTTAAACATCTGAACTGGTACTAAAAGTACGCAGTGACAAAATCCACGAGTGTGTTCCAAAATACCCATTTTACCTTGCACTCAAATAAACTCAGTCTGATTACTCAGATTTTTTTTAAACTGTTATATCAAGAGAGCAGACTTTGGCCTCTTCAGGAACCTGCTTAGTAAGGTTCCATGGGATATAGTCCTAGAAGGCAGGGGGGCCCAAGACTGCTGGTTGATATTCAAGGATCGCCTGCTACAGGCTCAGGAGCATTGCATCCCGACTAAAAGGAAGTGTGGCAGGAGGGCCAGGATATCTCCATGGATGGATAAGGAGCTGATGAGGAAACATAGAGGGGAAAAAAGAAGTTTACAGAATGTGGAAGCGAGGACAGGCAACATGGGGAGATTACACGAACGTTGTCCGGGAAGCCAGGGACCAAGTCACGAAAGCTAAGGCCCAGTTAGAATTAAATCTGGCAAGAGACATCAAAAATAACAAGAAATACTTCTATAGGTACATAGCAAATAAAAGACAGACTAGGGACGATGTGGGCCCTCTACAGAAGCTATCGGGAGAACTGAATACTCTGGATTTGGAGAAGACTGAGGTTCTTAATGACTTCTTTGCCTCAGTCTTCACTAGCAAATGCTCAGA
>NW_009937340.1:0-217 GCF_000696875.1 Nestor notabilis
GCACCGAGGAGCTCCTATATGGGGATCACAACCCCCGATGAGCCCAGCGCGGAGGCTGCACCCCAGACCTGTGAGTGGGGATGTTTTACCTGGGATGATACATCCTCGGGACTAAACCCAGCCCGTTTGCTGTTTACACACAACCCAGGCTAACTGCACCAGTGCGTTGGGACAAGAGGGAATGGCTTCAACCTGCCAGAGGGGAGATCGAGACGAG
>NW_009937340.1:314-1262 GCF_000696875.1 Nestor notabilis
CACAGGGGCTTGGAGCAACCTGCTCTAGTGGAAGGTGTCCCTGCCTGGGGCAGAGGGTTAGAACTGGATGAGCTTCCAACCCAGTCCAATCTGGGATTCTGTGATTAAGTCGTTGCTAACACTGTCTGCTCTCACAAGCACTAGAACTCAGACAGGTTAAAGCCATGCAGCCAGACCTCCAGATCCTCTTCACCCCAACATCCCAACCCAAGGGTCTGTCCAACCTGGCCCTTCACCACCTCCCTGCAGCCTGTCTGCAGAGGGACACCCAGTACCCACATCAGCCCCGGATGCAGCTGCTGCACCAGCCTGGGACATGCCCTGCTCCACACTCACACATCTGCAAAGGTCTGGAACAAGCCAAGCTTCAGCTTGACTGTCTGTGGATTCCTGACACTGGTGGACCAGTCACAAATGAACTGAAAAACCCCTTCTTGGCCCATCTAGCTGCTCTTCTGCTTGCTATGAGCTGGCAGCAATGCTCTCTGCTCAGCAGGCAGGCAGGCACTGAAGTTTTCTTCCACCCCCTCACACAGGCAATAGCTTTCCCCAACCCAACCCTTCCCGGGCCCCAGGAGCGCTCCTTATCTTACCATTCAGTGGAGGTAAGAGCTCAAAGGAGCTGGTGATTAAGTTCTTCTGGCTGCAATTCCCTAGCGATAGCTTGTCATTCACCCACTGTCTGGTGAGCCTGAAACACTACACCCTGCAAACCTTGACTTTGGTCCGCACAGATGCCTGCCCAGAGGCTGCTGCCAACCCTGGGTCTCTGGACAGAGGTCAAGGAGGAAGGCGTGAGAAGAGAAAAGCCAGGGGAGATACTCCCAGATCAGGGATCTGAGGTGGGCCATTAGCACTTCTGATGGGCGAGTGAATCAGTCTCACCTGCCCGAGGAGCAGCAGGGCAGTGAAATCCCCTGGCCAGCAAACCCTGCTGAGGTATTCAGT
>NW_009937341.1:0-2476 GCF_000696875.1 Nestor notabilis
TATCCATCCACGGCGCGGGGTGTCTTTCTCAGATACACACACATGAGCGGGGCTGGCTCTCATGCATGAGCCCGAATCTATAGATTTGATTTAAATCGCCTTTTGTTTTAATTTCTTTTTAATGAAATGCTGTGGACATTTTAACGTAGTTTGTGCATCACATGTGCACAGCCACGTATGTGACCTTAGTGATACTCTTTCTATGCCCCTTGCCCAAAAGAGAAAGAATACTTCTGAGCATTTTCATCTCCATCAGGATGAGATCTGATCAGCAGCTCTTTTAGAGGATTGCGGTGGAAGGAGGCAGTGGAGCCATTCTTTATTAATTCTCTATTTATTATCTATTAATTTAATATTAGAACACAATGACTGCTTTGGATGATAAACTGCTTGGTGAGAAGCTCCAGTATTATTACAGCAGCAGTGAGGGTGAGGATGAAGACAGTGACAAAGAAGATAAAGAAGGGGAGAGCACCATTCCTGAGAGCGGTGGGGAGGTAGAGCTCAGCAGCGATGGCAGTGCAGTCAACACAGGTATTGTAATATCAGACTAATATCTTAAACAGATACAAGCTCAAGGACATGTAAATGGCAAATTACTTCTTTTATGTCAATATTTTACACAGTATACAAAAAGCTTATGACAGGGCCACTATTTTACTGCTGACTTACAAATTATTACTTGAATTTTAAATGATAGGTGTAATTTTATTATCCTTTTATACAAAATGCCTACATATTTAATTGCAGGTCCCAAAGGAGTCATTAATGACTGGCGGAGATTTAAACAACTGGAAACCGAACAGCGGCAGGAGCAGCGCAGGGAAATGGAACGACTCATTAAAAAGTTATCTATGACGTGTAGATCTCACTTAGATGAAGAGACTGAGAAGCAGAAGCAGAAAGAGCTTCAGGAAAAAATCAATGGAAAGGTAGCATGGTGTGAAGGAATTAAAATGGCACTTAAATGCTTGACATTTGCAGTTTAATTATTTGTGTACGTGAAGCAGAGAAGAATCTGTTCTAGCAGGAGATTTGTATCCTGTTTCCCTGGTAAACAGGAACACAGCTGCAGTGCGAGAAGTGCATTACAACTGTATTTGCCAGGTGTTGTCAAGCTTAAATATTTTGCATTTTAGTGGTATTTGTGTTTGCCTGTGTTAAGAAATAAGCAATTTAGCTGCTAGACCAAAGAAGTCCAGATCCTTTTGCCAGATTTCCCTTATCTGTTTATCAAATAAGTCACCTTCAGAGGATTAATACTGAGACATGTACAGCAAATCTGTAACTGCTGCCTCCTGAGCCAAAAAGAAGAGTTCAGGATTCCTCACTGATTTAATATTTAGTATGTAGGTGGATGTTGAGATTTAGCTTTGACTTTTTGCTCCAAAGATAGAAGGTGTTGGAAGTAGAGAATGGTTTTAATAAGCTGTGAGCTGTATAACTAGCTCTTGCAGTTCTAGTCAGAGAAGTTACTAATTAGTAATGTTGAAATCTGTCCACGCTGTTCTGTACCTTAAGTGATGCTAAATATGTTTAACAAAGCAAGTGAACAGATACAGAATACATAAAATCCTGTTAAATTTCATTTTACAGGCAGGATAGTACATTTGATTGCCACAGACTGTTAACTGAAAACTAGATGGAAAAGCTAATGAAAAAGAAGCAAGACTTAGGTCAGGCACCATATCCACATCAGTGCTTGTAGCTTAGTGAAAGCACATAGCCAGCATTAACCTGAATTGAAGTGGGAACATGGAGCAGCCACCTGTATTATTAGTTCAGCTTGTGGAACCTAGAATCCGCAAGGCTGAAATCACAGTTCCCAATGGACACAGCTTCTAATTAGATCAAAATGGAGTGTAATACAGAGGGTGCTTGAGCCTTCGTGGGTTGCAGTTTGCTGTTACTAAAGATGAGTGACCCACATTAATCCTCTCGATTGAAATTCTCATTATATAAGTGACCCATATAGTGATGCACATCTCTTTCATGTATCTCTGTGTGTGTTTCTCAGATGACATTACAAGAATATAACATGATTCACAATGATGAAGACGATGAGGAGTTTTTACAGCGATACAGGAAGCAGCGGATGGAGGAGATGAGGCAGCAGTTGTACAGCGGGCAGCAATTTAAACAGGTTTTTGAGATCACCAGCGGAGAAGCGTTCTTGGACACGGTTGATAAAGAGCATAAGAGCACACTGATCATGATCCATATTTATGAAGACGATATCCCTGGCACCGAGTCCCTCAATGGCTGTATGATCTGCCTGGCTGCTGAGTATCCAACAGTTAAGTTTTGCAGAGTAAAGAGTTCACTCATTGGCGCTAGCACTCGCTTCACTAACAACGCGCTGCCGGCTCTGCTGGTCTATAAGGCAGGTGAGCTCATCGGCAATTTCGTGCGCATCACTGACCAGCTTGGGGAGGATTTTTTTGCTGTAGACCTGGAGGCTTTTCTGCAGGAATCA
>NW_009937341.1:2507-7452 GCF_000696875.1 Nestor notabilis
AAGACCTGGTGCTCCTGACTTCTATACATAATCCGACTGCATGTTACAGTGAAGACAGTGATCTGGAAATAGACTGAACTGCTTGTACCAAGGGCGAGTAGGTGTAGTTGTACAGTGGGATGTTCATGTGCTAGGTAGGGATTGTTCTGTTTCTTCCATAGTGCAGGTATTCTTCCCCTTCGTGCACTTTGACTTTTGCTTGTTAAAAATCATGTAATTCCTAAGATTTTCTTAAATTCAGTGAAGTACACTTAACACAGTCTTGCCTTTATGCAATTCAGATGTGTTTTACTGGACACGAAGTTCTAACACGATTCAGTAAGTTTAGGAGATTGTGTAGTGTCATCTCTGTTCCCCACATCACTTGTGTCCAGTGCTAGGGAATCCACTTCCCTGGGGAGATTTTTCCAAGGACAGTGACTGTTCTCATTGTGAAAACTTTCCTCTTGTATCCAGTCGGAATTTCCCCAGGAATAACTTGTGCCCATTGCCCTAATTCCATTATTGCTACCGAATGTACACTGCCCTCCTGCAGCACCTTTGTCATTACCGTTTCTCAGTGATAACATTTCCATTAAGACATGTTTGTTTATTTGGTTTGGGCTCTACTTCCTTCATAAATCAGAGCATAATACGGGGAAGTAATTTCAGGGTTTCTGTTACATTAAAGCTCACCCTGCCTCCAGCAAGTCTGCTGCTACGTGGCTGCAAGATAACCTGGGCAGCATGAGAAGCTGTTAGCAATTTATAGCAACTGCAAGCATGACAACCTTGTAGTCAAGGCTTTACTCAAGGCTTTACTGGCTGGATTATGGTGTGGCTGAACTGCTCAAACCATGCACCTCGCACACATCAGCATGCTGAACGGGTGTGCTCTGCACTTAGTTGTTACTGAATCCTTTTCTACGTACTTAATTTGACATTACAACCCATTTGCTTTTCTCATGCATTACTTACTGTGCTTGTTATTTTTTAATCTTGAGGAAAGTAGACTTATCATTACCTAAACATGACCCAACATAATGCCCTGTTTAATGATTAAATGTAACTGCAAGTTTTACATAATGCAGGTTGGAACACCAGGAAGAAATGCAAATGTCTCTGTGCAGGCACTAGGTTCTTAATAAGAATGAATCTTAGGATAGAAAAAGAAGAATTTATTACTGTGTCTATTTGAACTGTGTTTTAAAAAGTAGCATTAGGAGAAGAAGAAATAATTTGTAATTAAAAATTACTGAGTTGGCACAAATTGTAGCTGTTTTAAGGAAACTGGCAGAAATCCAGATTGTCAAATGTGGTAAGAGATTAGTTCTTTTCATCTCAGAATCACAGAAAAAAACTCCATGAAAGTTACGTGAAATTAAATCAGTGAATATGGATATCAGTGCATTTAAGGAAAAAAAAAACCCTGTAATTTATATTCAGGAGGAGATTTAGTGAAGTCTGAAGTCTGTCATGCAGGGAAGGTGCATATTAGCATCATCATCCAACCTGGCTTGGAGCGGGGGTCAGGGAGCACTGGCTGCTTGAGTTGCTTTGAAGTTTTATTTTATATAAAGTGCTTTATTTTTTTGCCCTTATGGCAGCAAAACTGTAACAGGATCAAAACCTCTCCTGCTCTGTCGCATGGCCTGCAGCAAGGTGACTCCTGGTTATTACTGTCCAGTGCACAGGTATATGATGGATGATTTGCAGTGCCAGTAGCAAAAAGGAAACAAAAAAGGTCTGAATGCAATTAGTCATTGAATACAAGAAGTAGAAAGGAGAGGGGGACAGAGAGAAGATGTGCTGTAACACTGCTTCTTGTTCTTGGCACAGGCAGCGTTGCTGCTGCTCCTCTTGGCTGTTCTTGCAGTTAAACCCTTCCCAACTGCTAATTGCGTGCCCGAAAATAACTGCACTCTTCATGGGCATTAAACAATAGAACAAAAGTGATTTAGAATAGGTTAGTAACTAGTAAGTGTCTGTCCCTGTCCATTCAGTACAAATAAAAACTAGAACTCATACCAGTGCTGTGTCTATATGTGGGCTGAAGCATTAAAGTCTGCTTTGTTCCTCTAATTTTCGGTGTGATCCTGACCTGCAGATTAAGAATTGAATTGTATTTATGTATACATATGGGGGACTAAAGTGAAAATGAAATTTATGAATATGTACTTAAAATAATCCTGCTTTGAAACATGCAGCTTGGCATTTGGGTGAGTCAGGTTTGCAGTTTGATGCAGGTGCCTCTCCTTCCCCCAAAGCCATTGCACTGTCACCATCAGATCTTCACCTAAATCAGTGCATTCCTACTGAATGGTCTGCTTTTGAATAAAGGATGCTTTTTAATTTTGCCAAAGATGTTCCATCAATCTTTTCTGGCACGGCAGCTTCCCTAGCACGGAACATGGCTCTTGGCAGAAAGCTGATAGATGGTGGTGTGGGTTTTGGTACTGTGCAGGGCTCTGGTGCAGCGTGTGGTAGAAATTGGTCAGCTCTGATGGCTGACTGGGCTCGGGGGGGTCCAGGTGACTTCCTCCAGGGGGGGATTGCTTTCCATTCAGCCTTAGGGCCCTGCTTGTCTTTGCCACCATGGGGTTCAGCTAACTTGATCATGATCTGGAGAGGGAAACCCTGGAGCAGCTGCAGCCCAGCTGCAAACTGCCCTTCCCTTCTCTCTAACATGAGAAAGCATTGCAGGCGAGTGGTCTTCCTTGTGCTGTCTGCTCTGGTCAGCACTAATCTGCTCAGTGAATCATCGGTGAACAGGTCGCAGAACCACATGCGAATGTTCTCATTGTTGCTGCTTGCACCGCACGTCCTCCCGTCCACGTCAGTCCCTGCACAGGCAAAGCTGCAGCTGGGCTACTCCGAGGTGCTTGTTTAAAATGCAGAGGATGACCCACAAGCTGTGTTTACCAAGAGCTGCAACAGCAGCACTCGCTTCTGCACCGACCCTGGAGCAGTGCTGAGGGGCACTAGGAGCCCTCGCCTTGGCTGGATGATGCTGGTGGATGCACCAGAGTAAACACTGTGTTTAGATGTCAGCTGCTGTCTCCTACCTTGGATGTGGCTGTGCATTGTGATGGACACACTGGTGAGGATGTGAGTGATTTCTACCGACGTGCAAGGAAAAGGCAAGGGCTCGGCAGTGCTGGGCTGGGGGAAGCTCCGTGCCCAGTCTCCAGGCTCACAGAGGACAAAGTTTTGATAGTGTTTGTCCTACGGTGAAACAATTTCAAGGCTTTTCCCACAGCAGAAGGTTGAGGTGCAGGAGGGAGACGTTTCACTTCCCTGGGCTGTGCCATGCGGGAGCTGGTGGCACGGCTGGCAGGGATGTCAGGGTTGCTAGTGTTGGCTCAGCTGAGCTAGTTCCTGGTCAGATATTCCTCCTTGGTGGCAGAGAGCATCTAGGCAGCTCTCTGTGCTTGATGGACTCCCATTCCCTTATCAGTTGGTACCAAACAGCGCTGGCTGCCTTCAATAGCTGCAAACAAAAGCAGGATGTGGTCTAACTGAAACCACCCAAGCTTGTGCCTTTAGCCGAATGTTGAAGGAGGCTGGAGGCTGGAGCAGCTCAGTGCAGGGAAGGGGTGGCCACACATGTTCTGGAAGCATGCTCCAGATGACTGGAGACATGGGGCATGGAGGTCCCGGTGTGGATTTGAGACGTGCTGACAGACTTTGGATGATGTCCGGCTCCCCATTTGCTGCTGTTTGCCTTTTTCCTGAGCACTGTGTTTTTGGCTGAGTGAGGAAAGCACAGTGAGGGTTGTGGTCCTTGGAGGGGCACAGCACAGGGTACAACCAGGCAGACCCTTGGGGAGAGACCCCCAGCACTGCCACCTAACAAGCTGTTGGTGGGTTTGGGTCATTCTGGTACCTGGGCACAGTGTCCCTGCTGCACTCTGGCTTCCCAGCCAGAGGGGAAGGGAAGGGGAAAGCTGAGGAATGGTTAAAGGGAGCATAAGAAGGCTCTCGCCTTGGGAGTCTTCACTTGCAGATGTTCCCTTGCTGTCCATGCTCCAGGGACTTCTCTCCCCCAGCTCCTACTGCCTTCCAAGCATCCTGGCCTCTTGCAGGGCCTGGCACTGGCGAGACAAAGCTTGGAAACTGGCTGGAGGAAATGAGAGCTGAGGTTTTAAAATCATTTATTATATTAAACGTCTATTTTCCTGGATGTGAACCGAGGTCTGATGGGGATCGGGGCCAATAACAGTGGCTGCCAGCTCCTGTGTCATTATGTCAGTGAGGGCTGACGTCTGTGTGCGTTTCTGGAGCAGGGCAGAAGCAGGCTCTGTGTGCTGTGGGGATGCCATCTGCTGAGCTGTTAATCCAGGGAAGTGTAAGGATCATAGGACGGAAGAGATCTCATCGCTGTGTATGCACAGAGGTAGCATCTTGCTCCAAGCAGCCCAGTTTGGGGGCCAGGTGGTGTGTGCCTGAGTCCTGAGGAGCTGGTGGGACATATAGGAGGTCTGATTTGATGCTTCTCTCCTGGTCTCCTCATGTAGACATTGCTTTGGTTCCTTCTTGGCTGAGTCTCAGCTATGCCTGTGTGCTGGGCAGGCTGGGGTGGAGGGCCCAGTGTGGCTGCAGGAGGAGCAGATCAGGGCAGGTTCCCACTACAAGCTCGGCCACCGCTGGGCCAGCATGAACACCTACAGCGTGTCCTCCTGTCCCTCTGCATGCTGCCACCTGCCTCCTCCCTCCACCTCCTTGGGGAGCTCAGCATCCTCACCGGGTGCAGCAGAGAAGGAAGGGCTGCGAGGGCTCCCTGAGCTCTTTAGTCCTCTGTCGCAACCTGGGAATCCCTGTGGAAGATGAGTTGTGGGTGGCCTGATGCTGGAAAGGGTGATAGAGCACAGTGGAGTCCAGGGTATCCCAAGGAGGTGGGTGTCCCCTGGGGAACCCCAAAGCTGTCTTAGTGCAAGGTATTCAGTAGCAAGAGAACGGGGTCTGC
>NW_009937342.1:0-2838 GCF_000696875.1 Nestor notabilis
GGAGAAGAAGGGGGCGGCGGAGGGGGCCAAGGACGGGGAGAGCGGGAAGGAGGGGGAGAAGAAGAACGGCAAGTACGAGAAGCCACCGTTCAGCTACAACGCGCTCATCATGATGGCCATCCGGCAGAGCCCCGAGAAGCGCCTCACGCTCAACGGCATCTACGAGTTCATCATGAAGAACTTCCCCTACTACCGGGAGAACAAGCAGGGCTGGCAGAACTCCATCCGCCACAACCTCTCCCTCAATAAGTGCTTCGTCAAGGTGCCCCGGCACTACGACGACCCGGGCAAAGGGAACTACTGGATGCTGGACCCCTCCAGCGACGACGTCTTCATCGGGGGCACCACCGGAAAGCTCCGCCGACGCTCCACCACCTCGCGGGCCAAGCTGGCCTTCAAGCGGGGCGCCCGGCTCACCTCCACCGGACTGACATTCATGGACAGGGCAGGATCCTTGTACTGGCCTATGTCCCCCTTCCTCTCCCTTCACCACCCCCGGGCCAGCAGCACTTTGAGTTACAACGGGACCACCTCCGCCTACCCCAGTCACCCCATGCCCTACAGCTCAGTGTTGACTCAAAACTCCTTGGGGAACAACCACTCCTTTTCCACGTCCAATGGGTTAAGTGTTGATAGACTAGTCAATGGAGAGATACCTTATGCCACTCATCACCTCACAGCAGCAGCTCTGGCCGCCTCAGTGCCGTGTGGCTTGTCAGTTCCCTGCTCCGGCACCTATTCCCTAAACCCCTGCTCTGTAAACCTCCTAGCAGGACAGACGAGTTACTTTTTCCCCCATGTTCCTCACCCTTCAATGACTTCTCAAAGCAGCACTTCAATGACGGCCAGGGCAGCCTCCTCCTCCACGTCGCCACAGGCGCCCTCCACTCTCCCCTGTGAGTCCTTAAGACCTTCTTTGCCAAGTTTTACAACGGGACTTTCCGGAGGACTTTCTGATTATTTCACACATCAAAATCAGGGGTCTTCTTCAAACCCTTTAATACATTAACATCCATGGGATCAGACTGTAAGTGAACATTTTACACACATTTGCATTGTAAATGATAATTAAAAGGAAGAAAAGAAAAAAAAGCAAAACAAAAAAGTCCAGGTATTTTTTATTAAGTCCCCCATTTTCTGTACGTTTGTTCAGTCTTTAGGGTTGTTTATTATTCCACCAAGGTGAGGAGTGTCAGCAAGGTGCAATGTGGGGAGATTACATTGTAGACTATGAAGTTTGAAAGACAAAATTATAGTAGAATGTGTATCTAAATAGTGACTGCTTTTGCAATTTTTTATTCAAATACGATAAGTCTATCAGTAAAAGCCGCCAGATTCTCCATGTTTGCAGTATTATAAGTTATCATGGATATGTCGGTGGGTGCAGACCTTGAAAGAAAAGAAAATAAAAATCCAAACCACAAACCATCACTAAATTTATGAAAACTATAGAAAACTTAAAACGTAATTTGTATTTAAGCAGAATTAATATTGAAAAATGCCGAGAACTACATTTTGGCCATTTTTTATTTTATCCTTTTCTTTACCCAACTGCTTTTTTGGGGTTCCTTTTTTTTTTTTTTGTTTGTTTGTTTGTTTGTTTACTTTTAGACCAAAGATTGGGTTTTAGAAAATGCACTCAGTGTACGGAGTAATTTAAAAAACAGCAACATTATTTCAGTTTGCAGCACTGCCCGTTCAAATGAATCAGAAGGGGACAAAATTAATGATTGCCTTCAGTTTGTGTTGTGTATATTTTGATGTATGTGGTCACTAACAGGTCACCTTTATTTTTTTTCTAAATGTAGTGAAATGTTAATACCTATTGTACTTATAGGTAAACCTTGCAAATATGTAACCTGTGTTGCGCAAATGCCGCATAAATTTGAGTGATTGTTAATGTCGTCTTAAAATTTCTTGATTGTGATACTGTGGTCATATGCCCGTGTTTGTCACTTACAAAAATGTTTACTATGAACACACAGAAATAAAAAAATAGGCTAAATTCATATATACTTGATAGGTTTTTTGTCTCTTTTATTAACTAAAATTAATATGCCAGAGGCTTTAAAGTTACAGGGAGATCAGAGCACTGCGTATTACAGCAGTCCACCATTTTTCACATGCTCCTTTCTACCCTCCACCTTTTTTCCCCCCCTTCCCCCATCATACTGTCTTTAACAGCAGTGTTTTCAAATATAAAGGATCAGAGTATTTCATGAAACACTACGGCCACTATTGTGATGCCCGTTTTGGGGCAGAACTCTTATCAAGTCTGCTTAAAAATTGCTAGTGCGAGGTAGGGTGTCATTCTAAAAACTCTGCTTTAGTTTGAAGATGCTTAAAATCGTGTACGTATATATGTAGTTATATATACATACATTTAAAATTAAGTATATGTGCACGCAATAGAAAGAAGGTATTTTTGCATGATTGCATGATTACATAGATACGTGTTGTTCTTGCAGTCTCTGAAATGCATTCAAAGAATTATTCTGCTGAAAGAGATCAATTTCGACTCTATAATAACTGGAGATCTATTAACAAGGAACGTGTATGTGTGTGTATATACATATACATATTAGCTCTCATAGAATCATTTGATCAAATTTAGAAAGCTATGGTACGTCTGTGTATAAAATACAGTCCTTATCTTAAAGGAACACTCTTCCGGAAGTATCTATCCTATATGTATGTATAGACTTTTAATGCTGCAAACACTTCGGCTTTGATGTTGTGAAAGCAGGGGCAGTTTTTGAACTGGAAGCCCTCTCCCCTGCCCCTCTCGCCCTCCGGACGGGGTAGGAGCGGGGGGAGGTGGGGGGAGGAAGCTGCGGT
>NW_009937343.1:0-1745 GCF_000696875.1 Nestor notabilis
GGGGTGCTGGGGCTGCCCCAGGGGTCGGGTCTGAAGCAGCAATAACCGAGGGATGCTCCACAGAGACGTGGGGCTGCAAAGGGGCTGAGGAAGCAGACAGGGATGCGCTGCATCTATGGGCTCAGAAGCAGGGGCCAAGTGCAGAGGTTTTGGGGACCTGAGGCTCTGCAGCCGGGATTGGGGGCTCAGGAACGGGCGCTGAATGAGCTGGCTGGGGGGCCTCTAATGGATGGGAACCCACCTGAGGCTTGATTCCTGATCGTGGCTGAGAGACATAAGAAAGAATGGGGTTTTATCAACGTGTATTTGGTAGAGTATGTATAGAACATATGTATATCTATATATAAATGATATGTTTATGTTCATTGTGACTGTTGGAAAGAGGCAGGAAACCATAGGTGTGCAGCTTATGACCTTCAAAGATGATGAGAAGCTGCAGGGCCCCACAAGCAAACAATGGCATAAAGCCGGTTGCTTTCCTAAACCCTCTTTCCAGGACCCTCTTGTGGCTAAATCCGAGGCCTCACCTATGGGTGAGTGGATGCACCATGTAGGAACTTTGCCAGTGACCTGAGACTCCATGGGAAGTGTGGGCCTGGATGGTGATACAGTAGTGATTGGTGATGTATTTCTTCTTAATCTCTGTTCTCTCTATGCAGTAATGATTTGATGCATTGTTCGTTTTCCTCTGTGTTTTACTTACATATATATCATATAAAGTATGTATTACTTTATATACGTAAAGTAAACCATATATATACATAAAAATCATATATATATATCTGATTTGCTTTATTGTACTTACTCACTCTATAAAGATACATACCTGATTCATGTTAGTGTGCTTGTTTGCTTTAGTGTGCAGGAAAGCTCCTAGAAGATTGCAGTTAGCAGAAAATGCCCCATTCCTGAACTGGTCCCTCCAGAGGTAAGAATGTTCCTTTGAAGGATGAACTTCCATCTATGATAAAATGCTGCCTTTTGGACTGTTTCTCCTCTGTTTCTTCATGCTAATTTTATGGGCAAGTTGGACAAAGCCTGTTCTTTTCATAGGTACAGCTGAGTTTTTAGTTCTATTTGGTGTCAGTATAGTTACCTTAGTTCTATTTGGTGTCAGTATAGTTACCTTTCAAGCACCTAGATGGCAGTAGAAATATAATGAATCAAGGTCAGGTTGGACAGAGCCTTGGGCAACATGGTCTAATGTGATGAGGCCCTGCCCATGGCAGGGGGTTGGATCTAGGTGACCTTAAGTCCTTTCCAACCCAAACCAGTCTGTGATTCTATGACTGTTCAGTGCAGAAAAGAACTTCTTTTCCCATCTGGAGCGGAGGTGCTGAGACCTCCAGACTGTTGTTTGTGGGGCTTTATGTTTAAAAAGCAAATCCAAAGGAAGCTGAGGCATTCTTCAACATTTATTCTCTCATTTATTCAGCCCAATGCTTGATTTAACAGTATGGTTTGGATGAAATGAATTGTGTTGTCTTTGTCTGTCTTACAGATTTATGTTCCTAGTAAAGCATGACTAAGTCAAATTCTCTGTTAGCTGAACACCAGTGGTTTCGATGAATTTGGTGCCTTTGTAGCTTTGCAGAGTTGTATTTTGAGGCAGGGCTATTGAAAGAAACCCCAGAGAATTTCACATTTAAGCTCCTCAATTTTCCTGCCTTTTAAACACTCTAAGATGCTCTGAACATTTGACTTGAGGCTTCACATATTCATGTTCTTGTTTTCTTTTACTAGCC
>NW_009937344.1:0-2588 GCF_000696875.1 Nestor notabilis
CCAACCCAAACCATTCTATGATTCAGTGATTGTATGATTTATTTTTTCATTAATAGTCTTTGGATGTCTTATATGTATACTGATCAGATATACCGGACTGCGATGATAACAAAGCACTTAGAAACTTTTAGATATACACCAACACATTTACCTTTCACCTTCTGATATAGTGCTCTTTCAGACTTTGACTGTATGTGTTTTCATGCGTTTATGAAGTTCTAATCTCCATTAACACTAGAAACCTCAGAAAGGACACTGATAACTCAGCCCAACAAAAATTTTGTCTGGATATCCAGCTTTTTTAAATCCTTTCAACTTTTCAATCCAATTTACTGTGTTCATCTGGAGTCATTGCTGTAGTACATTGCATCCACCTCAAGCAACTTCCTTTTCTAGTGTATGCAGTCAAAGTTTTCATATGGTGAAGCCCTACGCATTGTACTACTTGCATATGATATGAGAGCTCATTGTTTTAGACAATCTGTTTCATCTTCATACGCCATTTGTTTCAGAGTTGGCCTTATCAGCCACTCTGACATTCTACTCCACTGTCAAGTCATTTGAAGCCCACTCCCACATTTGAATTTTGAAATATTGAGCCCTCAGTGGAGGTGCTGTAAAGAAATAGCTCAGCTGAAGGCTGCTGGTGTGGTAGAGTCTGCTGTATGGTGAAGGAGGCAAAACATTCCCTTCATTTCTTCATGTCTTCATATATTACTAGGAGCAAAATCTGATAGGTTTTATGCAGAAGAAATGCACATCACTCTGTCTGCAGATTGCCACCTGCAGCTGTTACAGTTTCACCCAGTTAATGTCACATATACCAAAGAAGTTTCCAAAATCAAGGTCCTGCAATGACCTTTCTTTTCTTCTCTTTGCTAGCATTGAGAAAGTTACAGTAAAAGTTCAAAGTCTAAAATCTTTACAAAGAATTGATGTTTCTTCCTCTACTAGCCTTACATGCATCACCAGATAATGTCTTTGAAATTAAGCATTATTTGACATCTTTATAGTAGTATATCATAAATTGAGCTTACACTATGCTGGCTGCTTGTCTAACACTTCGGTGATTTTCTGTACTAACCAAAATGGACCGAGTGGCTCTTCAGTTTTAATCACAGGTCCACATGATTAATTTCTGCAGCAGTTTTATGTGGACATCTATGCAAGAAAGGCTCTGTCTGCAATAATTTCTTCTGTCTGGTTACCTAATGAGATTGTTGATGCATTGATTGTGTTATTCAATAAGCTTTTAAAGACTTTTGGATCTGATTTACAGTCTATGAATAAGCTGAGAGAAGTTTTGAAAAAGAACCCTGAAATAGATACTTATGTCAGGAGAAATTAAAGATGTGAGTACTTTACCCTAAGGCATCGTTAATAGGGGTTTAATTTTATTTGATTTTAAATTCAGGGCAGAGGCCAATGAAAATTTCATTAATTTGTATGCTGTGGGAACTACATTTGCCAAATCGATTTGGGAGATTTGCATCATATGATGGTCTTAGAGCGTTGTATGGAGTCCAATCCTTATATTTCATCTCTTTTGAAGTAGAGTACTTTTTCATTTTCATACTTCCTTGTTCATTTATTCAGTTCTTATAGCTTAGTTATTACTTAAACTATAACAAATAGTTATCTACCAACTAAACACAATGTTTTTATTACTTTAATGTTGTCTTCATTGTTAGAAGATTTAACTTAAAAAAATATTATTTTGCGCCATGTTTAAATTATTGCATAGGGTGAATAAACATGCAAAATTAGAAACTTTTAACTTGGGGAACATCAGTTCTTCTAAAGGCCTTTTGCTAAACACATTCTATAACATCTGTGAGTCATGATTAGCATAACATGGTGCCAGTGGAGAGTCCATAAGTGATAAAACACTGTTGCATCTCAGAAGCAGGGAGATATCAGGTCTATACTGATTGAAATGGAGGATGACAACAATCATATGGGATGAATATAGAATTTTTTTTTTTTAAATTTTTTTTTTTTAACAGCCTAGTAAAAACTAACTGAATGCAGAAATCTTATGTCTTACTATCAGGTATTATGGTTACCACTGCAAGAATTACTGGAGTAATTCGCCTAAAAATGTGAGGACAGAGAAAATAATGAGCTTTCTGATGCTCTATGGTCCTATCGCTTCCCAGAAACTCCCAGCCATGTAGGTACCTACTCCTTCCTGTCCCAGCCTCAGCCCCAGCAGGCTTTGGCCAGATCCGTTCCTGTTCTCCAGAACAGTCCTTAGGGACTGCTTTGTCCACTGATTCTAACGCAAATCACATGATCAACCATCAAATCTCCTTTTCTGAACTTATTTGCATTCATTCATCTAACATGCTTCTTCCTGCTGTAATTCAAGTTCCGTCTTTCTGTCCCTAAGCTTTTCTCCTCCAAGGCTTTCTTAGTCACATTTTGCAGTTTACCAGTTTCATCAGTCTTCCAACCTTCCATGAAAATTTCCAAATCCTCAGGAAAGTCCTGTTACTGCAGTCCCCATGGGCATTTCTGGTTCTGTTGCATGCTATCAAACCTTCAAAACCCCTTTTCATGCTGCTCTTTCCTTGTACCAGGCTCTT
>NW_009937344.1:2736-14249 GCF_000696875.1 Nestor notabilis
TGACTCTGTATTCAGAAGTAAATGGCCTGAGCTTAATGGCTTAGTAAGTTGTTCAGATAAGCTATCATATGGCTTATTTGAACTCAAGTAGTAAACTGGGGTTTAGCTCTTAGTTTTGTTCTTTACTACCTGGCTGGTTCTGAGAGTTTAGTATTCAGGAGAAACATCAGTCAGGAATGCACATATACTTCCAGATTATTTATTCAGAAGTAAATGGCCTGAGCTTAATGGCTTAGTAAGTTGTTCAGATAAGCTATCATATGGCTTATTTGAACTCAAGTAGTAAACTGGGGTTTAGCTCTTAGTTTTGTTCTTTACTACCTGGCTGGTTCTGAGAGTTTAGTATTCAGGAGAAACATCAGTCAGGAATGCACATATACTTCCAGATTATTTCCTGAGGTTTGTGTTTTGTTTGGTTTGTTGGGGGTTTTTTTTCTTCTTTTTTTTTTTTTGGCCATGAACCTTCGACATTTGCCTTATTTTTGTAGACTATAGGAAACAAATCTTCTGTTGTGTTTGTAAACTGAGGATATAGGCACTTCATACCTCATATATTTTACTCCAGAAAATATCTGGTCATGATAGTCACCAGAAGCAGACATTTGTCAAGCTCTCTCTCTTATTTCTAAGTCTTCCCTTGGAAGTTTTCTTTTGGCATCTTTGTGACCAGACACTAAGGTGACAATCATCCTATGAGCAAAAGCCTTGTGCATGTGAAAGAGAATAGCTGGGAATGCCTGGTAGTGTACAGCCACTTTCAGACATTTAATATTAAAATACTAAGCCAATATGTGTTCTGCAGAAACCAGCCAATCCTAAGCACACTACAGTGGCCAAGCCATAATAATTCCTGGCTGAATAGCTGCACTGTCTTCCTCCCACAGAAATAAAAATGGTAGGAAATACACCATGGAGCATGACTTTATGTATTTGTATAACTGAAAAGTTGATAGAGGCTGTAACAATGCAAAGTATGTGAATATTATCAGGCCATTTTATGAAGAGACAAACTGAGGGCAAAGTTTATGACTTGTCAAAAGTAACATATGGTGGAGCGAGAAGCTCTGAGCTCTACTCCTGCTTTTACAAGCCTGTAAAGAATACACAAGTGCCTAGCTCTTGCTATGTGGTTTAGAAACATGACACTGTCAGCTTCCATCCTTTTTTTAGTGTACTGTTGCTCTAATTGCCAACTAGTAATTGTGGCTAGTTTTGTTGGACTGGTGTTTGCTCTGGAGCTACAAGTGATCAACTACTAATACTAAGTCATAAGCTTTCTGTATGAGCTGATACTGAGTCTGAGCATATGGGAAATTGTAATAGTACCTTGGAGTTCAGTATGCTCTTTCCTTGGTGTATTATTTCAACCTCCTCATGTTGTTTCTTCACAGCAGAAGGCTGCCATGCAGCAGAATTACTATGAATAATGCATTTGTATACAGTCACTCACAATTGTAAACTGTTTATATGATATCCAGCACTGTATTCATAAAGGGGAGAATGAAATGTGTTTTAATTTATGTATTATTTCTCCAGAGGTGTACAAAACTCTTCCCATATTTCTGATGGACTAAAAAATTTCACCAGTATACTGACTCTCACAAATACTGCATTCAGGAAGTGTTTTGAATCTGCAGAGATAATTTAAGTAAGTGAGAATGAAATTTGGCCAGGATAATCTTGTTAATGTATTGATCTTGGCCCTACTTATGATTGCACTTGAGCAAAAAGCCCCTGTGGTACAGACACTGCTTTTGCTGTGTATTGAAACTGAGCACTGGTGTTAATAGAAGAGTCAGACTATGGTTTCTTGGGTTTGCCCGGTAAGTATTTCCTTCATGTAAAGCCTCACGCAAGAGTGAAAGAAGGTGAAAATGTTATCAGAAAGGTTTTCATGTTATCAGAAAAGAAAAAAGAAAAGAAAAAAAAACAAAAAAGAGAAAAGAAAAGAAAAGAAAAGAAAAGAAAAGAAAAGAAAAGAAAAGAAAAGAATAGAGAAAAGAAAAGGAAAAAGGGACCAGCAGAGAAGACAAGAACTCCTTACCACACAGATTCCAGATCCATCAAGGCATCTGTTTGAATTACCATTACAGTCACAAGGAGAGCATTTTCCTGAGCTGGTACGGTAAAATCCTTCTTGGCATTTCTGTAATGAGAAAATAAAAATAAAGTATTTCCTATGCATATATATTCGGGGAGTTAGGTTTGGCTGAAAGGCAGGGGAAAGCAAGAATTACAGCAGCCAGGTCTCCCCAGAGCACAGTGCACAACCCCATCAGAGCAGACCACACACATGCTGCTGAACTTGAATCTGTTCTTTCATTCCCTGCCCTGGTGCTTGCTTTTTTGCCTGCAGTGTTTAAGCTGTCAACATTCCTACCTGTGCCCTGACCCTGGCCCGCAGTGGGTGCCTGCCTGCAGGTGACGAGCTGGCAGATTCTTATTGCATTTTGTAGTGGAGAATGTATTAACTAGAAATGATGATCCTTATTCACTAAAGAATAAGTATCATCATGTAAGTATCTATAAGTAAATAAAGTGTATTTATAGGAAAATAATAGCTTTTACTTAGAAAAACTTTGTAAAGTTTACTTTACATCAATGCTTTGATGAGGTTTGGATGAAGAGGTTAGCGGAGACAGAAACTTATCTACAAAGATCAATGCCCTTCTGAATGAAAGCTAGCTGGCTGGCTGCTGTGAGAGGCTACCAAAGCTAGCTGGCTGGCTGGCTGTGAGGCTGATGAGATGTGCCTGTTGTCATTCCAGGAAATAATCAGTCCCTGGGAGACACAACAGTTTGTCAATCATTTTTCATGTGACATAATAAATAAGTGGGGGGAGATCGCATGAAAGGTAACATTTTCTTGTTATTTCTTAAATGTGTGGCTGTGCCTGGTTTATATAGTTTAGTACTTTTGATGACTTAAAAAGCTTACCAAAATTAAACAGATGATTGTAAATATTTATATCACCTTTTTAATACTACCAGAGCAATAATATAAGGAATCAGAAACACAAACAAAGCTATTAAGATGCCCCTCTAAGACTGGAAAATAAAATGAAAATGAAAGTCGTTGGCTTTTGTATGATGCATTTGTGTAAATTCTTGTCCTCCACTGAGAAACTTCTACCTTATTATGCAAAGCTGGTAAGACACGCACAGGTTAACCTCAGGAGCAACCTCTGTTACTCAGTCAGCACATGCTCACCCTGTGCAGTCTCCCTGTATTATGTCACATGTATTATGTTAGATCCATGCAGATTCATGAATTTTTGGATCCTAAATCTCTTACCATGCTTAACTCTTGAAATGCTGTCGCAAAGCTGATGTGAAGGCTCTAGGATGTCATATCTTCAGAAATTATGTACCTTACCCTGTTTCTGCTGGCATTTACAAATGCTGTCGCTGAGGTGGCTGTCAGAACCTGAGATACACCAGGCTGCCTCTACAGCACTTCGTGTATTCTGTGGCTCTTGAGGACACTTCCCTTTGCAAAATAGGAAAAGTGAAATTCAGACAAATCAGAAAGGTATGATCCTTCTTGCATTTTTATGGGCTATGAGGCTTCTTATTATATTGTACTGATCTAATTAGGATTAGTTTTCCTTTATATCTACCTCTTCCTCATTTTACTGGGTTGCCCTGGAATAAAGGATGATTTCTTTTGTGCACTGAGCTAACCATTGCTTCTCATGCCTACTGTGTGCTATGACATGAGCAGCAGTTCTACAATATCAAATGCAGCACTATGCAGTGATACCTCCACCAGCTGCAAAAACTAGCCTGTGAGTAGTATTGCTAAATAGCCCTGCTGGTGGCTGTGGCTATTTAACCCTGGCTCAGTGCTATGGCCATATTGCTTCTGGGATCTGAACTTGTACATCTGTGCAGTTCTGTAGTTATAGCTGTGGAGCACTGGGTAGCAAGAGCCACCAATCCTGAGATTCATCTGCATGCTAACTTCCATTCTCAAGGGTGGCTAGATATTTCTATTCAGCCAGATAAGCTGCTTGTTTAGAAAACAATGTATCTTAAGAGATGACTAACAACAAGCTTTAAAAATGAGGTTTACAAATGAATCATTAATCAAATCTTATCCTAGAGAGCTCTGAGAAGCTGAGATGAACTTAAATGGAAAACTCAGCTGCCTTTACCATTCTTACATACAATATTTTATCTGGTTTGCTTTGGAAACACTTTCTTAGATAATAGCTCCTAGGAGGAAAAGCCTTCATACCATAGCCACTTTGGGACAGCAGAAATACTATCTATTTGTACTGCTGGTTTTTTTCAGTTGTTTAGTCTTAATACAGAGCTGTAGGACTGGCCTCCACCAGACTTAAGGATTTCAGCTGAATGATTACGCCACACGCAGTGGAAGGGAGACAGTTTCTAAATTGAAAACAGATTCTTATCCCAGTGTCTGTCTTGGCAATATTTCTCTCCACCCATGCAGATCTAAGGCATGTTATATTCTCTGATGCCCCTCAACTGGTGGGTGGTCGTAGCTGGTCCATTAGTGTCTGCCCAAAAGCTTTCTTGGTTTTTCAGGTCTAAACATAATTACTTTTTACTTACGGTGGTGAATATGAACAATGAAAATGTATGTATGTGTGTAAAGATGTCTATGTATGTCCTTCAGTCAGTCATAAAGATCATCACCTTCATACTTCAACTAAGGGTATGCCTGCATTGCAGCACTGGGTGAGCTTCCATCTAGTCCCCTCACCCAGCAGTAACGGGTTAGGTGCAGTTCAGTGCAACTTCACTGGTGCCAGCTGTATGGGCAGGGTTGTAGTGTATTTGCTGAAGTCCACTGGGAACCAGCTTAACCCCTATCTAAATGGACATTCTTCTCAGTTCCTCAAAACATCTACCTCAGTTTTGGGTGCCTCTGCTATTCTTGCTGTCAGAGCCCCTCTTGAAAATGAAATGCAGGATCTTAAGAAACCTATGTATTTTTTGCAACATTTTCCTCCCCCCGTTATTCAGTTCATCACAAAAAATCAGAAGGTGCTGATGATTACCATTTTAATACAGTATTTTAAACCATGAGTTGCATCAGTTTAAACCAGAAATGGGGTATTGACAATCAATGATGTGATGGAAGTGGGAATGAGGGGAAAATGGGATCCAGATTGTTTCCTTCAGGTTCAGAAGTTTTCTCAGGCATTCTCAGTTATTCTGATATATTTTTGTTGCTCCTTGCCCTACTAGTGATAATGGAGTGATTGGTTAGTTGTTCCAGGGCATGAGTCAACGTCGTATTTATAAAAAGAAGTGTGAGAGTGTTGAGCTAATTGAGGGATTCAAATGGCTGTATATTCTGATATTCTGGGAGCACAAAATAATTGCACACAAAGCACAAACAGGTCTGGAGCAAAATGGAAATACCCTCCCTGAAAAATCATTATATAGGCAATTGAGTGAGGAACATTTCCGTCCACTGTCTGTTTCTGAATGGTGAAGACAATTAGGAAGCCAAAATGTTAGGTCTGCATTAGCAATTATGTCTTCACAATTATTAGGGTTTTTTTTTTGCCCAAGGGACAATGTTTGTTCCAGGTCAAGCTGAAAAGTCCAATCTAATGTGAATCTTGCTGAGCTCTTGAAAATCTTTTATGCCCATGGTGTATTTATTCCCCCCCTTCCCTTACATCTGGATTTAATTATTGCATTTCTTAAAAACAAGAAACAGCTGCAGTGCTGAAAGCGCTGTGGAGCTTGTAGTCATATTTTGTTTCTTCAGACCCTTCTGCTGGTATGGGTGCAAGATGGGACTGAGAATGGAAGACAACCCACATTGAGTTTGAGTTTACTCCCATATTACATTCAAGCAGTTCCACTAGTTTCATTGCAGCTGCTCATGAACTGCACCTGCATAACTAAGGGCAGAATCAGGTTCCCGTTCCTCCCCTTCCACCAGCTAACAGTAGTGGTGCATCCGTCCCAGGGTAGGTATGTTTGCTTTTCCCTGCCTCTTTTGGCTTGCTTTTCCCTGCCTCTTTTGGCTTGCTTTTCCCAAAGAAGAGTGCTGTGCTAGTAACATGCACAGAGCATTGTCTGTGGTTATATCTGCCTCAGCCAACTGAAGAAGGGCAAAGCATGGTTTTAGGTCCTGTCTTCTGATCATCCACACTGACTGATGGTTCATTTTCTACCTTGATTTTGCTCTTTGACAGATTGCGATTTTCCTGACAGAGAAATGCTATGGGACTGCTATTTTCTGGGCAAACAAGGTGAGAACTTCAGCATGTGGACCTGGGCTGTGTTATGCTACTTGACTAAAGGTCCCCACGCTGCTTTCTTTATTCAGTAATTCAGATGTAGCCATGGACTCTCTGATCTAATGGTAAGAAACCATGACATATTTCTTTAGTGAGTACTGGAACTTGTGACTTTCCTGTGAATATATGAACCCACAAAGGGTCTCTTTCTTCCATAATAAAAGGCTTGCTTGGATCCATACCAGTGTTTGTTATTTCCAGAGTTTTCTCTTGAGTGCTGGGGTACATGAAGGGATGTGGATTCAGGGTTAACTGGTCTATATTAAGACCTTTCAGCCTTTGTTGCATTCATTATACCCATGCCTACCAGTCTTGGGCCAGGAATCTCATTACATTTGATCTAAAACAAACACAGAAGAAAAAGATGGTGCTTGCCTCCAGGACCATTGCAAAAGAGGAGACAGCTGGTGCATTTGGGGAACTGAATCTGAAGAACAGCACTCGAAGTAGCAGCTGTGGCACATCAGCTGCCAAGTCACTGGCAAGTTTAGTGTCAACTGAGGGTTGGTTGTAGCTGGCCAGCAGTGTTATGATCTTCACTGCAAGAGATGGAGCCAAAAGGTGTACTTCCTTCCAGGTCTGATAATGGGCTAGCATGGATGTTCAGACATGAGAGCAGAGATCAAACATCATGATATTACTTAGCAAATTCTCACCTCAAAGATCTTTTCACGGTAGTAAATATGATTGCTGCCCAGGCAGAGTCTGATCCCATAAAATCATGGGCTTGTGGTGAAATGAAAATTATCTAAATTAACCTAATAGCCCAACCCTACCTGCAAATATACAAACAAGTTCTATCCTGTGTCATAAACACCGGTATTTTGTGTAAAAGGATGATTTTTGATGTGAAGAGGCAAAAATATTTGAGTAGTTTCTGGCAGCCCTCCCCCACAACTTCTTCATGTACCAAGAGGCTAGATTGATGACTATAGCATAATTTATGGTATGCTACTTAAGTCATAGTAACTGTTCCTGATAATGCTCTTTTAGCTTTCAGTGGAAGAGAATTAAATTAATTCTCATTACTTGTCATCTGATGATGGTGGAGAACATACATAGATAATTACCTCTGGCTAAACTGACATACCACAGCTTGTTCACCTGCTTTATCTTAATGGGGTAGCAAGTTCATTTGACATATAATTTCATTTTGGAAAGATTTTTGTGCATTCAAGTTTCCAGTTTTCTGCAGTTTGATCTGTTGTGTAAAGGTAGTAAAAGTATTGTCAGAAGACAGATACTTAAGGGAGTCTTAGTGTGAGAACTGTGAAGCCTGGTGCGACAGGCTACCTCTCAATCAAAACATCTATCAAGAACTGTGACACATATTGTGAATTACTTGCATAATGATATTTATCACTTGGCATAGATTGATCAACAGTTTCAGGACTGGGGAAACCTCAGACATCCTCACTGTTTTTTATGAAGTGGAAGAAAAGAAGAAGAAAAGAAAGCAAATTCTGCTCAAGCTTTGCCTTAGAGCTCAGGGAGAAGAAAATAGAAAAATATTCTTCCTCTGATATAACAGGCATCATAACAAGCATAGCTGTCTGTAAAAGTAGGACACATGAATAAATAAAGCCCAAGTTTTTAATACGTTGATTAAAAAAGTCAGACAAATTGAGTGGAGCAATGCCTCTTCTGACAGCTTCACAATAAGGCGTAATGAGTTTCTGGAAAGAATAAGAGTAATTCCCTGAACCTCTCCATCCTTTGCTATATAGGGTTGAGTGAATACTTTAAACATCCTCTGCTCTCTTTAAAATCCATGCGTCTAAAAAGAGAGATCAGTCTGCTTGAAGTGCATGGCATTGCCATGGAAACAACAGCCCTCTGCTCTTTGAGGACATTTCCAAACCCAAACTAAACATGTTTGCTTTTGTTTATTTTTCTTTTAATGAGCAGTATTTGGAATTGGCAGCCACAGTTCTGAGCCCTTTTTGAAGATTGTTTGCTTACGCCAACTTGAGATAAATAGCCACTGCCCTTCCTAAAAATAAAGATACTTTCCTGCTTGACTATCTCCCAGTACTTTCATTTATGTAATTATTTATGGGAAATCAGAACATTAAAGAAACAAGTCTGAGAGAGCAGTCCTTTACTGTACATTTGATGCTATTTCAGTATCTCTGGTTTCCTTAGAATAGGTAGGGCTCCTTTCCAAAGAGATTCCTGGTCTTTATCACCTACAGTGAGGTCTTCACTTCCAGGAGTACTCAATCCCAGCCAAGCGCACACAGAAAGCATGCTGAATTTTCAGCATCCGGCAGGTCTTATCATCTGGCATGTGTGTGTCAGCCATGAAGACAGTCTCAGGCTGAACCCCAGAGGACCTCCATGCCCAGGTGCAGTGCTGTGCTAGCACAGCTGTAGCTGTGCTACTGCGGGGGCATCTTGGCCCGTAGCCTTCACAGCTGGATGGCGGGACTGCATGTGTAAACCACAGCAGGCTGGGAGTCATCAGCATGGAGACATCCACATGGGAAGAAGCTAGCTAGACACCCTTTGTATGGTTTCATTTCTTCTATGCTAAAATGCATCTAAAGAGGGTCAGCCATGCCTGTTGCTTTCTACTGATGGCAAAGGGGGACTTGTTGGGCTAGCTCATGCATAGGTACTGCATACAAAGTCTGGGGACATGAAAACTATTGCACGTCAGATGTGCTGTGTAGAAGCGTCCAGGTTATGACTGCTGTGCTGTAGATGTGGCCAAACTGCTGGACACCCTGTACTTCCAGAAAAGTGCAAAGGCTCCTTACAGCCTGTTCTACCAGTCAGTACCTTCATATAGAGAAAGTGGGTGCATCTAAAGGAAACCTTGGTGTCTGACAGGCCCAAGTAATTCTGTTTCTACATTTGAGTTAGGCTGATTCTGGCCAGTTCAGAGCATGATCATGGGATGTTTCCCTTTGTCTGGATAATGACTTCTCTGATATTTGCAAGTAGTTCTCCAAGGGAGTTCTCCAAGGGAAAACTCCTCCCAGACAAGGGAGGTCTATTATATCACTCTGCAGTGGTGCCACCTTCCCCTCTGAATACTTGTGCATTCAAAAATCTGCAAACAGAATCTTATCAGCCCATCTCTGAGATGTGTAGTTTTATTTTTTTTATTTTTTTTTTTGTTTTATTGCTGTTAGTAGCTCAGTCCTGCTTTAACTTGATGGTTTTGGACAGCATAGAAAATATTTGGGAAAGAAGTCTCTAAGAAATTATTATTAAGACATTGTATGGTCATCCAAAATACTTGGTGTTCACTGCATCAAGGCTAACACATGTCTGTGAGATATAACATTATCCCATTTTACAGAGAGAAAAACTGATCCCTGCCATAATGTTAGTGCTGCCATGTTTTTCCTGGTTCAGGTTGGGGTTACGCACTGTAGATATTGTTTGGAAGAAGAGTTCTGATGCTGTGAGTGACTTTGACAATCTCCAGAGCTGGTGACCAGAGTAAACTCCCCAAATAACCATGCAACAAAGATCTAGCACAGAACAGAGCATGACCCCATTCTAAGGATGCCTTCTGGTTCCCTCCAAAAGGTGTGCTTTTTGCTGCACTAAAAATACTGCTTTGCCAAATTAGGATATAAATAAACAAAGTGTTTTATTCCACGGACACCCTAGCTTAAAGACACTCTGGAAGGCACAAGTTGTATGGCTTATCATGTCTGTAAATCATTAACTACAGAACGATCTTCTTTACCTTGGACAGATATATGAGTCTACTTCTGGTGTTTCATTCAGCAAGATACTACTGAAGGCACCACTGTGACTTCTACATCTGCTTTTCAGCTTAGGATATAACTGACTTCCAGTGCTTTTAAACGTAGACTTTTAAAGTCTATGCTACTGGTTGTAGGCTGATGGACATTTGACCATTTCTTGCTCCCTGGGAGCAAAATAACAAACATTTCAAATTCGTCAGGTCAGGTACATGTTATTCATAAGCACAGACACAAAGATTTAGCTTTCTTCAGTCTGTTGGGAAACTTCTGCAGACAAAAAGAGCTGTAATAATGCTGCACCCCACTGTCCTGACCATCCTGCCTTTAGTGACCTGCAGGAGAAACCTCTCTCCATTTGTTGCCAAAACATAAAATCCAGCCAATATACTGTATGCATTGTATGCAACTGCAGCTCTGTGCTGGACATGCTATTGGTGAGCAGCACACTCATGAGCGCTGGGCTCTTTGCCCTCTTACACAGACACCCGTACACTTTACTGATGATGGGAAAAGGTGCTTAACTGTTGGAGGTTAAATTTTGGCTGGAGTGTTCAGCATGGGTAGCATTTAGGAGTATCTTGTGACTGCACAGTCTCAAGAGTGTGTGTGTCTGTGGGAACAGACAAGGGTTAAGTAGGGAGAGAGTATGTGGCCATATTTTCTCTTCAGGACCCTGGTGCTGACTCAGCCATGCTGGTTGCTGACTTGGTCCCAGAGCACTGGATGGACTTTCACATTCACTAGAAAACCTATGAACTACACTTGCTGTGTCAGGTAAGAGATAGGAAAAACCGCATGCATTTCCCCCTTTTCTGAATGCATAGGCAGCTACAGGCTTATAGGAGATTGATTTTACCAGACTAATAGGGCATTTACTAATTAATGCTCTGGTTTGAATTGTCTACATGGACATGACTTTAAGTTATGGAGATGGAGCCCTGTTTCTGGCAGGGTATGAACTGCCAGAAGCTTTTATCCCCATCTCACATCTTATCCAACCCCACTCATCCAGGCAGTGTGTGATGCTGCAGTGTACTTCACACCTAGACTTTTCCATTTTTGTGTGTGAGGAACTCACTGGTACTAGCCCACCAGCTCTTGCTGAAAACGGTTTGTACCAAATATTGACTACAGCTGAGAAACACTGCTGAGTAAGTTTTGGGATTAATTTAACTGATAAAAGTTTGAACTATGCTGGTTTTGTCTGTACCCAGAATAGAATACATATTTTACGAGTACATATATGATATCTAAGCAGTGTGCATCAGTATTTAATCTGCCTTTCCTATTTGGCCTAGCTAACCATGAAACACTGTATTCTCACACTTCATAACTAGGAGATAACAAATCACTGAGCCCAGCATCAGATGGTGCCATATGCCTCTGTATGATCAGACTCCTGATTCCCGTTTTCCAAAAGGGTAGGGCTGTCAGTGATAACTGTATGAAAACAGTGCTTGTAATATTATTTGCTGGTTTTAATATTATTCGGCAT
>NW_009937344.1:14280-39057 GCF_000696875.1 Nestor notabilis
TTTGCAGCTTTTATCCTCATGTGTTCCACACAAACACTAGACTGTTCACAAGATTGTCAGCAATGTGTAATCAAGAAATGCAGAGCAAAGCTCTGCAATTTTTTTCTTGTAACACCTGCTATGGGAGAAGCTGGAGAGGGTGGTCTCTGTCTCTCAACAGCTGAAATGGTTGAGGTAACAGATGGCTGTATGTAAACATTTTGATTTTTGTTACTCCTCCAACCTGCCAAAAGGGTCCATCTCAACAACTACGTTTGATCTAACCATGGTAGGCCATATGAACAAAGGACCTGATGATCTGATGGATCCCATGTGAAGTGTATGACTTGGGATAAAATTTGTCAGATTAAATTCTCTCTGCCTTTTGTTCTGATTTTTTGAGACAGGACAGAGAACACCTTCTACAAGGTGTCCTTTGGCTCTTTATATACGAGTATTTGATAACAGCTCTGGTATTGTCCTGTCAGTCATAACCCTGCCACTTCTTTACAAACATAACTATATAGTTGCAAATAATTTTTGTATAAATTTCTTCTAGCTCTCATGTCTCTAAAATTTGGATGGATTTGAATTTGCCAAAGGAGAAGGGTAGAGATTTGGCAGTTGCAATTTCCTCAAAAGCATAGTGTGTACCTGTAGCAGTGAGGGGTTTGCTGCAGACAGCATGTTCCAACAAGTCCATTTATATATAGTGAGGCATTGATTAAATCCATGGCTCCTCAGTTTATAGCACACATTCACTCCAGTTTTTATTTATAGGTTACCTTTCAGTCTTGTCTATATTATATGTCTCTCTTGTTGGCAACAAGACTTGAATGTCATTTAAACAGTGTTACAGTAAATGCCAACCAGATGAGATGGTTGGCCCTTCTCGGGAGAGGCCTCTGTGCTTTCCTTGGGCTGTTTCTATTAATGGAGCATCTGAACATTACCCTGATGTGTTGTGGATCTCCACCTGCCCCCACTAGCTCCCATAGCCCTTTTGCTGTTACCCTGTTCTCTACTCGTGATCATGTCCTCCCTGTCCTGCTTTCTATTTGTCCTCCTACTCCTCCACTTTGCCTTTCCCTGCACCTGGTTCTAGTCACTCACCAACTTCATGACATACCTTTCACCTGTCATCTACTAACATCTTCACAGCAATAGTTTCATTATGTTATTTGAAATGAACATAAGGAAAAATATTCCTTCTCACTGAACAGATAAGAAACTCATCACTGTTTTTGTGCATGAGCTCCTCTGTCCCTAACTATATTCATAAGGATATTGGGACTCAAGAAAACAATATTCTTCTGCTTATCTGGTGTGTGACCATGAACATTACTCTTTCACTCAGTTTCTTGATCTGTAAAATGGCATAACCATAGTTAGTCAGAATCACAGAATAGTTGAGGTTGGAAGGGACCTCTGGAAATCATCTGGCCCAACCCCCTGCTCAAGCAGAGGCATTTAAAGCTGATTGCCTGCGAGTGTGTCCATATGTATCTAATATAATCCACAGCTGTGACACAGGTCAACAATTTCTTATCTTTTAGGAAAACTGGTCAAAACCACCAGGAATAATGAATATTCTCACATGAGCAGACATTTCTGGTAGTCATGATTTGCTTGTTTGAGATGCCTGCAATAAATAAAAGGCTGTTGTTGGACCCAAGTCTTCCAGTCTTTTTAATCCAGTGCTAAAAGAACTTCTTTGGCTTCCAGCTGAACAGCCATGCTTTAAAGCCAATTGCATATTTACACAGCACTGTTTGGCATTGTGCTTTCTCACTTTTTTGCTCCATCCTTTCTAAGGGATAAACCACACTGTGGTATTCAAGGGCAACTTTTATGAGTGACCTGCAAGGATTTACTGCCAAAGCATAGCAGATATATGAAAAGGATTAGTCAAAGAGGGTAGGTAGAAAGAGAAAAAAATTACATTTCAGTGTTAAAATTTCACATGAAAAGTTGAAACTAACATTGTTAGAAAGCTTTTAAGATGTTTAAGGAAAATCTGTTGTCTTCAATTTGTAAGAGGAAGGAAATATGAATATGGAGAAATCTATTTGATGTAGTTGTTTCTATTAAAATATCTTTCATGGCTTTTATTTTTATTGGATACAATGATTAAAACATTTTCCTCTTCTTGAAATAACAAAGGAAGAGCTGGAGCTCTTACTGAAGGTACAAATAACACTAGTTCTGCTGATAACTTCCCCTTTTAACCTGCCCTGTTCATTTCTCTTTATTTGTTACATGCATCTTGCTAGATCAGACTTTGGCTATGGAGGAGATTGCTATGAGTTCTTCCAACCAGAGAGTTAAACTGTAACTAATTTTAAAATTAAATTGCCAAGGTGTTGCCCTTTCTAAGAGCTGTCATACTTCAGTCTAGCTTAAGTTATCATTTGAAGAAATAAATTGATTTCAAATTCCCAGACCTTGAGTAATAGCAAATTCAAGATTGTCCTTGTACTTGAACCTGTAAATCCTTATGAAGTGACATTTCAAATGGATCTTTGTCATTCTCTGGAGAATGAGGCTCTCAGAAGTTAATGATTGACCTGTTGGACGGGCATGTTGTACCATCAAAGTCATCATAAAAGAGATGGACAGGAGTCCTACTCTACAGCATGAGGTAATCCACAACATGCAGACAAAAGCAGACATCTGCACTGCAATTTTATTTCTTCTCCTTTGATTTTTACTAAATTTATGTGTGCTTTGAAGCCTCACAAACCTAGAGAATTAAAAGCAAACAACCTTGCTCACCAGCTTCCCATTAGGCCTCCAAGCTCTATTTATATTTTCTTTAAACCTTCGTTACCTCTGGTGTACAGTATCACATTCTTCTGAACTAGAAAGGTCACATTCTAACTGTTATTACTGAAGAAATTAATTCAGTGTGTGACATCATAGTTAGACAGTTAATTACACCATTAATAGGACACTACAGCTGTTAGAGAACTGTCTGCACACAAAAAGCCACTATATAGTATTTTCTATTCCAAGGGCAGAAACCTCACTCAAAGTAGCCATTTGCAATTCCAAATTTATTTTTAAAACTGTAAGCATTTTTGAGAGGATCACATTTTTCAACTTAGTCTTTGTGCAGTACATTAAATTCCTGGATTGTTGTTTTAAATTTCTGACATTGTTAACAATGAAATATTTATTACTTCCAGTGCTCCACTGATGATAACATCAGTGTTATCATTAAGAATTACCTAGAACTTGGTGAAGCGTTTTGGGCACAATGCTGGTAATCTTTTATTATCCACTTATCTTGACAGGTATCTCAGTGCTAATTGCATGTAATGAGATTACAAACTAAAGCAATTATATGAACTACACAATAACAAGCTTTCTGGGTTTTTTTTGGTTTTTTTTTGTTTTTTTTTACTTAGCTTGCAAATGTAAAAGCAAAATCTTGCTGAAATAGTGATTCAGTGAAAACCTGAATATTGTTGCATTTTCTTATTTTTTTGAATTTAAGATGACATATGTTCAATGCAAATTAAAATCTCACTACTCATTTGCCTGTAGGTCTGGGCAAGTTAAAATAATAATGGTTTTTTCTAGGATGTGAAATGCTTATTAAAGCTGCAGTGGTGTGTTTTTGTGAAGCTCAGTAATTTGAATCTTCAGGCATAAAAAAAATGAATAAACCAGTGACACTGGTTTTGAATCTGTAATCTTTTTCAGTAAATGAACTGTTCAATGAGTAATGAATCAAATGAAGCCTTATTTGCTATTACTAGTGTCCTTTCTGCCATCCCTAGTGCATGGATCTCAATATTGTCCTGTTACATCTGCATCCGCAGTGATACTCTCACCTCGAGAGCATAGGGCTGTGTGCGGTCTGGAGCCATGCATGCTATGCCTGGCCAGTCTGCAATTGCTGAAGAATGTATCTGATGACTGAATTAAGTCTGGTTTTCAAACTGTTGCTGTGTTAAGGAACAACTTAACTCTGCAAGATCCCCATCATTTGTATATACAGAAGGTTTGAGCTCCCCTCAGAATTTACTGAAAACATTGTGATTGCTTTTAGGGAGACAGGACAAGGCCCTAACGTACTAACAACTAATTTTAAAACTTCACTTGCTGACTTATCCCTGATGACTGGGGATATTTATATACCACCTGAGAAGTACCAACTGATCAGCTTCCAAACTAGGAGTTTAGTTTTGATGATAAGAAAGAACAGCTTATGATGCTGATGGAACCATCTTCCTGAAGTTTTAGACCAAGAGCTCAGAGGTGGCTAAAACTAAAACTAATGAGACAGAAGCTAGTAGCTCTAATTTTAGGTAAAATCCTGGTGGTGTAGGAGTTACAGAACAAAAGTTACATCCTACGTTTCTCCTTGTAGCATAGTAGAGCTAGCTGGAGAGAGAGTGAATGTAGCTAATTGCATAATTGGTAATCCCAAACCAATAAGCAAAGCAGAGCATGGGCGACAGGGAAAAATGACAAGGAACCCCCTTCCCAGCTCACTATCACTCTGTATTGTTCCTTGAGTGGGCTTGTGTGTGTCTTCATTGTAGTAGTGACAGACTAATGGTGACTCCTGCAAAAACAAGCCACAGCTGAAAGCCAGATAGCTTTATGCAGAGCAATAACATCGTCCATTAGCTTCACTGAGTAATTGTATTCATTTTTTAAAAATTCCTGTGTTGAAAATATTTCCAGGCCGTTACCCCTTCCCCAGTCCAAGTGGAAAACAAAATGCCATTCAGCAGCAGAGATGGGGTCAGATCCAATATAAACTTTCTCAGCTAGGCATTCTCCATGGAAGTGAATAGTCATTTTTTCCATATACAGTGGGAAAGACAAAGCCTCTGCTTAAAAGGCATTCTTCTCCAAAAAGGGGGGGGTGGCTGAAATGTTTTAGCTGTCTACAAGCTGGCTAAGGATTAGAGATAATACCAGCCTTTGCTCTAATGTACTTATTACTACAGCTACTAAATAAAAAAACTTGCTTTTACAGATGCTTTGTTGGAAATAGAAAATCTACAGTTGTAAAGGTAGCTGTTTGATCTTCCTCTTTCAAAGTGCCAAGTTTACTCAATTTACAGGAAAAGAGATAAATAATTCTGCATTGTTTCCTCATTAATCAACCTCCACCCAGTCCCTACAAACACTCGCATGAAATGTGTATTCTGAGTCATACTTTCTCCTCTTGAGTCCCTGCGATAAGTGAGACATAATCGGTTGACAAACTACAGCACTCCCTGAGAGATTTTCAGATAGAGACAAAAACTGGCAAGGGATAAAAAAGGAAAATGGCATTTAAAGCAGGTACGGCTGTGCTCATGGGACACTGTTAAACTGAGAGGGTAGATCTGAAGCTTCCTTTGATTTCCCTTTTCAGCAATTTCCGCTACCCCAGATTTTGAGTATTTTGTGGTTTGATATTACAACTCTTTGAAATGTTGGAATCATAGTAGAGATATACAGTGATCTGCTTGACCAGTAGCCATGGCATCAATTTAGTAGCTAGTTACTGTGAAACATAAGCCAATGTGAAAGTCCTGAAAGATGAAGAGAAACAGTTTCATCCATCTCTCCCTCTCAAGGGTGCCCTAACTGTGGACAAAACAGGCAGCTGCTGGGGATGATTGATGGGAAGGTGCTGTGTTTCTGGCCTATTCTCAGAAATAGGGTTTCCCCCTTGATGATCACAGGGTTTTGCAAGTGTGTGGGAAGGAAGCGAGGCAGCTCGGCGTGGTTAGCTTTGTACTACACGCCTTACGTCCAGAGTGCAGGTGGGCAGAGTCTGTGCTCTGAAAGGGGAGAGGAAAAGCCAGGGCTCAGGAGGAGCCTGATCTCTCACTGCCTCTCAGCTCCTGGCTTGTTTCATCAAAGATATAGTCTGATAATGAAGGATTTAGTTACCTGTTGGCTCAAGGAGGGGGAAGAGTAGATGCATCAAGAGAAAACCCCAACAACTTATTTCCTTATCCCTCACAAAAATCCACCACTCAAACCCCTGTTTCCAGCTGACCTGAAAGTAATTAAATGGTGACTTAGAAGTTCTGTTGAGCCTCTGCAGACAATCGGGGAAGTATTGCTGGGAAGTAGGGCACCACAGAAAACCACAAACCTGCAAAAAGCTGAGCAGGGCACACATCTCCTGACCTTACACTGTGTGTAGACCTTCAACACCTGCCCACCTCTCCCGTGAATGGATCTCTGCCAGGTACTGGTGCTCTGGAGACCTTGCTAACTCTCAATGAGCCAGGCTGGGTTAGCTTCTCTGGGACATGTGGTATTTTAATAGCTGGGGTAGGGAGGGCTGTGTGTGTTTTGCCCTGCCAGCTCATTTGCTATTTTTTTTTATTATTATTATTTTCTTTTTTTGGGTACTGGTGCAGTTTTTCTATGGACTAATATTTGCTTCCAAAGACTGCTTTTGAGGAAGGGTCCCTGGAGCCACGAGTGGGGAGCACAGCATAAGGGAGGCATGAATGATAGGCTGTCTGTGGCTTTCCACAGGCTATCTATCCAGGCTCAGAGGTGGAAAACTACAGTGGGAAACACTAGGACATGTTGGACTTGCATTAGCCTTGTCAGAAAAGAAGTCTGCTCATCTCTTGCTGTGCAGAGGCCTTTCATACAACAGTAACAGGATGCATTATAGGGTGGTGAGAGGGTATCACGCAGCCCCGAAATGATCCGGTTTAGGTGCTGGTTCTGTGTAGCTTTTTTTTTCACCTGATGCCAACAGTGGAAGCCTGAATGAGTTCATTTTTATTAATTTTTGTTGGGAAGACAGAGACAAACAGTGATTCAGAGCCTTACAGTTTCAGCTAAAGTGGCTGTTTTTACAGGTCATATTGGAAGTTGTTCATGCAGGTGGAGTCTTTTTATTCAGTAATTATTCAGTTGTGTTTCAAATTAACATTTGAGAGTGCCAGTTCTTCCCATGCCCCCTGGTTTCCATATCGTGACTTAAAAAATAACATCTTAGTTCCTGTTAAAAATAAACTCTTTAGTTCTTTAGACTAAAGACTTGGAATAGTAATTTCTAAAATACTTTTCACAACCCTCTATTATTCTTTGGCTCTTGAATGTTGGGGTTTTAGCGCTGTCTCTTGCTGGTTTGTCTTAAAAAAAAGAGAAGGAGTTCTAGTGTTTCTGAAATATTTGTTTTAAGAAAATAGTTATCTAAAGAATTGCACAATACAACTAAACAGGAATGACAAAGCCATTTTTACTGCATTTTAGTCAATCTCTGTTTGCATTGCCAAATACGCACTGTATGTGTCCTGACTGATAGTTAGGAATATCTCTCTGAGACCATTTAATGACAAAGAATTAGATTTCAAAAACTGTGGAGCTCTAACAGCTTTGTATACAGCAGTTCAGCAATTGTTGAATCTTGAATTAGGATGCATAACCCAAACATCCTCAGCTCATGGTGTTGTCTGAAAATGAACTGGGGTTGGTTCCACATGTTCAAGAGAACGAATTAAAATATAGATACCAAGGGTATCCATATTTTGGTGTTTGAAATCTACATCCAGAAGCAAATTGTAAATTATCAGTGGCTGGTTATGTATTACTCAGAAGATAGACCTATTTTACATAGCTCTTGAACACCAGGAGTTCTAATTGTTATCAGTTTAAATCAGGACAACTTCTTTAGAAACCAATTCTTTTATTGCTTCTTATGCTCCATGGAAAAACTGGACTTTTAATTCCTTCTTTGCTTCCCATGTCATGAATAAGAGTGGTCATGAAATGCCTTTTATTGGTTTTCACAGCCCTGAATAAGCTTCAGGGCATTTTGCTGGTACTTGCCCAAAATTTTGTGGGAACTCACTGCGGTGGAGTTTAAATTGTGTTGTTCTGGTAGGTGCTTTATGCACCTTCTTGAAATGGAGAACATTTCACACTGTCCATCTGCTGTGTCCTATGCTTCCAATTGCTTCAGCTTCCTATGATTTAAAAGGTTTGGGGTCTGGTGGCTCTACTCCAAGCACCTGATTTTCATTAAAGCTTTGATGAGAAACTTGAGCTGGAATCACAAGCATCTGCAGTAAAACTTCCTCCCCACTAATAGATGTTTCTCAGAACATAACCTTGTTGTACCAGAAAAAAAACAGCAGCTAGAAATCCAAATTAAGCATTATGGGAGTTAACCTAACATAACCTCAATGGTCTGAAACAAATTCATTTAAAGACATGCTTTTTTAAAGGTAGGTGCAGTTCCCATTAGCTTAAAAAATATAAAAGTTTCTGTTAAGCTAAGCCCGTTCTTGGCTCACACTAAAGGATTAGGTCTTTTGCTCCTTTTAGAGCTAGGTTGTTTTAAACAGCTTTATGCCACAAGTAAGTATCAAACTGTGGTTTCTCTGAAAAGTCTTCAAGACATTCTGTTCCAACCTTTATGCGTGAAGGGGTGAAGGCAATTTTGTCTTTGACTCTTTGTTAACAAGTGGCTAGGACTTAGGATTGCTCTCTTTTTACGTATTTAATATGATCCATTTTAGAGAGGTGAGTTTGTCACAGGTCCTGTGCTAATTATTGCTTATCACTTTAGAGAACCAGAAAGAAAGCACCTGAAATACAGTTTCTTGCTTTTAAAAACTTAGGCCAGCAGCTTCTGGTAGAAGTCAGGTGGGAAAAAATTATTGTCAAACATGTCATTTTAACATGAAAGCTCCAGCAGGTAACTTCTGCCTCTTACTTTCTCTTACAGTAAGTGGCTAATTTTGACTTGACTATGATAATTATTTCCTTTAAAGGACTTCTTTTGTCTCTCTCCCTTTCCCCTGAGCTGAAAACACTGATGCTGCAAACAGTTTTCCTCTTCCAACTGCCAAACAATATCATGCCTTCCTTCACTCTGCAAATTCATTCCTGTCCTGTCCCAACTATTTTACTTTTAAGGCTCTTGATTATCTCATTCTTGGTCTGATGTTTGCCTCTCCTTTCTCTTCTTCCTGCTTTAGTTTGCTTCTTTTCCCACCATTTGCCACATTTCTTCTTTCCATAGAGGACATTTGAAATTATCTTTTCTTGCTTGACAAGTGCCTCCACAGAATGTTTGTCTTCCCTTTCTTCCACTAATCCTTCCCACACTCATCTCCTATACTGGGCCCTCTTTGCTGTTTTCTTGACATCAGTTAATCATTGACATCAGAATCAAATGAGTGTTTTTCTGGATGTCATTTTAAATTCATTTTACATCAAAGTGAGTGACTGCATAACATGAATTACAGGGATCATTTGCCGTACTCATTAGTATTGAAAGTCTTGTACAATTGTTTATGCTCACCTTGGACTCCGTAAGGAACTTTATTCCTCCTGGGGAACAAAATCTACACTTATATAATTAAAACCATCATGTCAGTGGAATTTACAAACACAAATGTTGACAGTGGCAGGCTTCAGACCAAAATGGTAATGTAGGACCTGCCTCTTATTCTAAAGGCATACGTTTGGCGGTGTGATATAGGTGTTGTCAGAAGTTACTTCTCTGGTTTTCATTTTTAACTCTGTGCCTCATCAAAACCAGCCCCTTTCCTTCTGCTATGTCCAAGCTAATGAGTTGAGCCCCAAACTAAAGATTTCTGTTGTTTGCCACTGTCTTGTTTGCTCTCATTTGATATCTGTCTGTCAGTTTTAAATCCTTCGCTTCCATTCCTGAGGAATCTTCCTTGTAAGATATTTCACCCTTATTTGGAAAAATCGGTCTCTGACTCAATGCTGCCAACTGCAATTGATGAGTTGGTTCCATTGCTTTGTGCTCACTCTCTTTCTCACTGTCTCCCCATACAGATCAGGATTCAGCACTGTAACATCTCCCCTATGCCCCCATGGTACTTGAAAGATCATATTGATCTGCCTCTTGATAGACAATCCAACACAACTGGATAGTCTTCAGTGCTTAATTACCTTTGAAATTAAAATTTTTAATTAACTTGTAGTCTGAACTGGGTCACCTTCAGTTTCCAGTTGCTGCATATGGTGAGACCTTAATCTATTATAGTGAGCCTATTAATTTCTTTTTGCCTGTGTATGTGCTTACACAATAAGTTCAAAGTTTTTTCTTAACCTCCCTCTGAGCTAAGCAGATTGGATTGTAAAGTCTCTCACCTACCTTCCAAATCCTAACACTGTAATCCTTCTCACGATACTTTTCTGAAAATTTTTCACAAATTTATAAGCATTCTTCTTGAAACAGAGGCAGAGACATAGATAACTTATTCCATGATGGTCACTACCAGTACTCATTATGCAGGTAACATGACATTTCTTTGGGTGGAATCTAGTCCAGTTAATTTAAACATCTACATTTTGTCATCCAAACTTTAGCTAGTTGATAAAGCTGTCCTGAAGTGAGTACCCAACATAGTCCTTACAGAGGAAGAGGTTCCTTTGAGGGCCTCCAGGGAAGACTGCTAGGTATTAGAGGCTTTAAAAACCTAGTGTCTGCGTCAGTGTATGGGGAATTTGGGTTTATACTTAAAGACAGTGCCTGATTCTGACTGGAAATGTTTAGGAACAGTTTATGTGCCTAATTTATGTGTACTGGATTGCATATTGATTAATAAGTAGGGCACCAAGCTACTAGGTGTTGCCTGAAGTCCAGCTCAAAACCATGGTCCACTCTGTGATTGGGTACAGCATATTAGCATAGCATTGAAAATGTATTTAGTTGTCTTCTTTCTGCTGTTAGGAGGCTTTCATTCAAATCCAAGGCACAGAAAAGCTCCAAAATAAGAATAAGTCTGATTTTTTAAACCACTTCTCCCAGTTTCTCCTAGTTTAGGGTTGCCCAGCATAGGGAAGGAAGATGTATTCACATTAATTGGATCTCCTGTTCTTATATAGGGTCATAATACCAAACTGCTACCAGGATTTAAAAGCATCCCACCAGTTATAGCTTGGGAACACCCACCAGCCCTGCCTTAGACCTTACAGATTTCTGAAGATGTTGTGTAGAGCAGAATCATATGTGGAGCAAATGCTGTCCAGCACCCTGAAACATCTTAGTCTCTCTGAGCCCTTATCTGTGCTTCAGCTTTACAGTGGCATATTTTGCACTGTGGCTGACTGGCACCACAGCCCACAGTGAAGCCCCATCCCTGGCTTTGTAACTCTGCCTTGCAAATCTGACCCTTTGTATAATTGGCACTACTCAATGTGACTAACAGCCCCTGTCTGCTTGGGAGAGTTGTAGGCCTGAGTCAATATTTAGATGAAGGAGCTGAATCAAGCCACGCTGTGTAAGGGAGCTTACTCTGTAGTTCACTGTGAGCTGCGGGTTAAGAACTCATGCTTCGAAAGAAGCTAATGCAAACCTGCTGGTACAAACCCTGTTCCTAGGGCCGAGGGGGGGAGGTGGGCTGTGGGAGGGGGAAGCTGCCTGAGGACCAAAGGAAATGTTCCTTCCTTGGGTAAGAGACTACCCGAGCATCGCTCTCCGGCCCCTATATTAACCTCTGGGCTTAGAGCTGGTTCCTCAGCCAGCTCACATTACCAGCTATGTATCTGGATCAATGGGTAAGCAGGTTCTCATTGTTGTAGAGAAACCAGCCCCATCCCAGAAAACCATCCTACTAGACCTCCTTGGAAACTGCCATTGAGATGACCCTGAAATGCAATAGTAGAAAGATGAATCTGCAGCTAGCAAAAAGGCCTGAAATCCTGGCCCCTCCCTCATAAGACGATAATATCCTGTAGCCAAGAGCTTTGGCATGGCAATAGCAGGCAGCATCATTCATTCGTAACATGGGATCCAGAGTCTAAATGCTGCCATTGCAGGGGCTGCAGCAGCAGACACCAGTTAGTCTATAATAGATCGGACTGTACAAATGAAACTTTAGGGATGATTGAAATGGGGTGAAGGAGACTGATGTGTCATTCCCCTGCAGTGTCCAATGTATCTCACAGCACTTTCCCAAGATAAAGTCAAATATATCAAAGTGAAGCAATGTGAACTGTATCGTTGGCAAAACCATACTACACAGTCATATTGAGAAAGGCTGATAATCAGTTATGCCCATTATCCTGTGAAAAGCAGCTACAAAACCCATCCAGCTCTTAAATCAGGCATTTCACTGAGGGACTTCCCCTGTTGTAAGCAACAGGTGGCAATGCAGCTTTCTGGGGCTGATCCCAAGCCAGTGAAGCGGAGCTGTACCTCCCCTGTCATGGAGCCTGTCCAAGTCTGGGATGGCTCCTGAGAGCCCCTATGCTGAGAAAAGCAGGGTTTAGCCTCCAGTTTTCTCACACAGGTCATGTTTCCCACCATGTCCCTGGCAGGGTGGGCAGGCGTTTCCCGAGGCTGCCCACCTGCTTGGATCTGCTGCAGTGGGGAGATGAGCTCTGCCCAGCCCTGCAGTAGTGCCAGCTGTCGGAAGGGCTTGTGTACTTATTTCCATGGCTGTTAGTTCTGGCAATTGGAGTGTAAGGGGAAAATTGGCCGTGTGATATCAGAGATTACAATCTTGATACTGTCACAGTGACATGGCTATGCTGATCTCACCTCATTTGGGGATGTTATGCTAGAAGAACTACCCTTTCCCTTCCCATGACCTTATGTAACTCAATTTGCCTCATACTTTGCACCTCCCACGCATGAGACATTACTGTCTCTCCTCCCCCCCCCCCCCCCCATAATTTATTGTTTTCTCAAGATGTAATTTTGAGCAGTCTATTCCCAATGCAGCCTCGCTAGAATGAGGAGTATCAACCAACCCTGAAACACAGAAGTTGCAGGAAAAATTTCCACCATCAGACTGCTTTCTCAGATCTCTCTAATTTCATTTGCCCCTTATTCCAACCTCATACTTTTTGGAAGTCTTAAAATCTCTGCAGGTGTTTTCTCTGCAGACTTTTTCTTACACACATTTGATTTATTATCCCTCCTCTTACCATGAAAAGGAACTTCAGATTTTGGAGGTGGATGACATTCACAGGCAAAAGCACAAACTTTTACAGTACAGTGTTTGCCTTAAAAGGACAGACTTTTTCTGGAAGTTTAAGTGCATAACAATTGCAGGAACTACAACAAGGCAAGCAGAAAAGTGTTGTGACAATTAACCCTTGTAAAATAGCTCTGTTTGGACAGGCCTGTTTAGTTATGTTGGCAGGAAAGTCAGAGACATGCTAAGCCAGCCTCACTGCAAAGTACAGCAGCTGTCTAATCACAGCAGGCAGGGCATGTGTACATTTTGAAGTCTGAACTGTATCTCACCAGTCCCGAAATGCAGCGTCTCAGACCCCCCGCAAAAAATCCTCCAGTATCACTTTAAGGATCGAATGTTTAAGCTAACGTTAACCAGATGGGAGCTTCAGCACAGACAGATGAAAGCAGAAAAGTGCAGACACTAGAGAGAGAAGGGAGTTACTGTACCTCAGCAAAAGGCACCCAACTTCCAGTAGCTACTGCCTGCTGCTGCCCTCTGATAACAGTGGCTTCTTGCGTGCTGACCGCTGAGCTACCTTCAATGTCAAACTGAAAAAAGCCTCCCTCACTTGAGGCCGTGCTGGAGGAGAAGCATCTCAGAAAGAATAATATAGGAGAAACGAAGGGCCAGGCGGACATCAAAGCCATTTCCTCCCCTTACATCCAGCAGTGGTCTTCTAGCGTCTCAGTAATTGTTTACCCTCTTCTGCAATCAGCCCCCCTTGGCTTAGTGGTGCCTCAGTTATTTTAACTTTCTTTCAGCATTCAGTTTCCAGATGTGGCACTTCAAGGCAGTCTAATCAGATCCTGATTTAAAAGGGGGTGAGGAAAAAAAAAAAGAAAAAAAAAAGAAGGGAAGAAAAGCGCTTTTGCTGCCTCCCTCGTTCACTCTCTGTGCCTGTGGCTCCTCTTTTTCCCCAGAGGCTCCAGCACAATAACATACAGATGGGCAGTGCTTAAGCAGAGAGTGTCAAACAGAGATTGTATTCCAGGAAAGCACCGCTGGCTCCCCAGCCACCTTATCTCCCCCTGTCAGGATACAGACTGACGCTCTGCTCAGTGCTCTGGTTTCCTTCACATGTTCACATCATTCCCTTTTTTACCTTTCGTGTTGAGACCCTCCCACTCAAACTTTGCTGTTCAGAAAGTGAAGTCACCCTTTCCTCCTCCCTCCTCCCCCCAGCTCCATCCGACTGCTCCACATGAAGCATTGGCTCTCGTGACTGTTTATTTTTTAACATCTCCAGTTTATTCAGTGGAAGGCAGAAAGGTGCCAAATTTATAAAAAAACCCCATACTAGACCAACCTTTTCTTTTGGCGTGGGGGTGGGGAGGCTGTGGGTGGGAGGAGGAGAAGAAGGAAGAGGAGGAGGAGGAGGGAGACAGCCTGGCTGTACCATGGACTAATGGGACTTAAGTGGTTTCTCTAACATGCTTCATTCAGATCCTTTCCCTCAAGCCCACCTCTCAGCTTCTTGTCGGCTTGTGAAAAAGAATATCGTTCACTGCGATTTTGGAAAATGACTTCATTCCTCAGACTTATGAACTTTTATTTACAAAGAGCATCTTGTATTCCTTTTTCAAGAGATGCTTTGTGAGGGCCTGGTAACAAGGCTTGCAGTGTGTGTATGAAAGCGAGCTGAATATATTGCCCACAGCTGACTTAATTTTATGCCTGCAGTCTCAAAAAGACAACGCAGTAACTCTTGCTAGGTTCTGGGACAAAGTCAGGGTATAATTATACTAATGTTCATCATTCCAGCCAAGGGGTCAGCACCCCATCCCTCAGCTTTCCTGTGTGCAGGGGTTTGTAGCACCATTGGCCTGTCAGGCTTCATTCTTAAATCTTGGAAATTGGCTTATTTGGCTTCATTCCTTCTTTCTCCTTCCCTCCCCCCTTTCTTATCTGATTGAAGATATGAACCAAGGAAGCAGTCAGTAGAGAATTAAGGATAAAATAAAGTGTTTTGGTGATCTGCTGACTTCTACACACCTGTAGGCACAGGTCTAGGCCCATAAATGCCGTGCAGATGTCATATAGGGACTATAAAGTAGTTAACCACCAAGAAACTGCCTGAATCAGAAGTGGTGTAGCTGAGCAGGCAAGGCCATTCCAGTCTGTGGGACAAAGTATTACACTGGCAGAGAAGAAAAAGCTATGAGGCTGTGAGGTTTAGAACCAAAGTTTGTAGGAGGAATGAAAGACGACAATGGTGGTTGCAGGTAATTTTGTCCTGAGAGCAAAGGAAACATCTCTCTGTTACCTGGAACTGGTATGACAGTAAGCATGTTAACTTAGGGAACAGTTACTTAAAGTTTGTAAACCTTTAGATGGGAAGAGCAGGAAAATTAATCCATGTATTTCTGGAAATCAGTGTTCAACAAATTCAGAGACTTGGAAGGGAAGTTCTCTTGCCTAGTAGATAAAGGAATTGAAGTAAGAGAGTGGTCTGTAAAGAAATTACATGAGCCAGAAAGACAGGGAAGACAAGAAGATTTGGCCAAACTGTGAGCTCTTTCTGAACCTGAAGGTCAAGAAAGAATAGTGGGAAGTGAAAACTGGGACTACATCTGAGCACAGAAAAACGAAAGCTGAAAGGTAAAGACAGAAAATGAGATGTAATTTTAAAGAGAATAGGCGTGAGAGGAAGATAGGGATGATCTTTGGTTCAATATCCATCAAAGAGAGAAGGTTGTAAAAGGGTAAGTCTGAGAAGAGTAATTGTTTAAGGTGGAGGACTGTGTTAAATGGCTTCTTGAAGGTTTTCCTGCCTCGGTGAGCTTTTGTTTTCCTAGCAAATCATTAGCTGTTATGGTTTTGGCTCTGGAGAGCAAGACCTTTAGTTATAGTGGAACAAAAATAAGGCCTAGCACAGTTTTTTACAATTGATTGTGCCTTTTTGTTTTTGTTGGGGTTTTTTTTGTGTGTTTGTTTTTTTTTTTTTTTTTTTTTTTTTTGTTTTTTTTTTTTTTTTTTCTCCTGGATTGAATTGCAACAATGAAGAAAAAGATTCCTTACAGAACATTTTGGGAAAATTTCAGTAAATAAAACTTCAGAATGGAAAATTCTTGTAAAGAGCTCCTTTCAGAAAGGTAATTTGCAGAGCCTATAAGGTTTCTTTGTGTCTTTTAATCTGCCTAGTGATGTCATTTGGGTACAGTTTAGGACTGTGAGTATGTCACAAGATGTAAGAGGTATTGGAGACCAGTGGTAGGTACTCGTCATTATGTTGAGTGGCTGATAGTTTTGACAATGTATTTAATTCAAGGAATTAAAATTAATTTAATTATTGAAACCTAACAATTTAATTTTTTAGAAGTCTTTTTATTGCAGGTATGGTGAAAGTAAGCTGAACAATGTATTCGTGCATGCTTAATTTAAGTCAAGATCCTGCAATCATGTATGTAAGTCATGTAATGACTTTGAGGAGTTCAGGGCTTATGTGTTTGCACAACTGGGCTTAACTTGGTAGTTGTGTTGGGATGAAGTAGCAGCATTTGGGGAGCAGTGGCTGCAGAGTGCCTTAGGCTGGTCCAGCTGACTTGACAACATATGGAAACAGCTCATAGTGCCCCAAAATATGGCTCCTCTGCTCAAACAGATGCTAAAAAGGGCAGCATCTCCTGGGGCAGGAGATGCTGGAGGGGAGATGTGAGGGTGCACTGAGGACACACAAAATGAAAGATATGAGGATGCAAAAAGGGGGGGTCATGAGGAAAAATGTGAAGAGATGCATTTTGAGAAGTTAAATGGAGGAGATGGGGTAGGGGACATGGATAGGAACAAGGATACACTTGTTTCTGGGTAGGGTGCCCACCTAAGGGTAATCCAAACCAGGGACACCCTGGGGGAGTGCAGCCTCTGTGTGACCCGTGCAGGTCAGGGATACTTCATAGGGTCTAGATCAGAAAGGGGTTAGAAAGTTACTGGGCAGAAGTTGAGCCTGGAGAGAGGGAAGTAAGGTATTTCTTTGAGTGTTGATTTAGTAACTGTTCTTCTTACTCTTTTCTCAATACCTCAGTGAATGATTAAACATTTCTGTTTGTTCATTTCCAATAAATTGAATTATGTGAAATGTCCTGAGTCAAGAATGTTTTTCCTGTGACAGTAGTGAATATATGGAAGTCTTGTGAATGAGGTGCTGAGCAAGATATAATCAATCAGAGCAACTGTGAGCTCTACGAGCCTTTCTCAGCGCAGCAAACTGACCATATGCACCCTGGGCATTCCACTGAAGGACTTTTTCTTCTTCAAGTATGCATCTGCTTTACCAGAGCAAGAAATACAATTAGAAATATCATTAAAGATGCTTAGATTACAAGTTCTTCAAGTAAAGCCTGATTCTTATTGCACATATGTAGCAGATGGAGGTGTTCTACCTAGTAGGTTATTAGTAATGTAAATACCCTGAAACACATTTACAGAGACAGAAAATATCATTATTGAAATGGGCAAAACTTACCAAGTGAAAACAACATTGATACCTATCACATGTCTTTGTGTGAAATCAGAATAAAGATATTTGTATCCCTGTAAAAGAGTTCACAGTGCTAATTTACAGCACTTTGAGAGAGGTAAAATTGTAATTATTCTCAAGATCAAAGCCTTAAAAGAAGGAAGATGTCTGCTTAACATCTCTGGAAAATCAGATCCTTTAACATATCTCAGACTGGCCCAAGGCATTAAACATCTGAAAAATTTCATGTTATGAATCTACATAGGAAAGGAAATACAGATAACTTCAAATAGTAGAATTGTTAAATAATAAATAATTTAGTCTTATGAAATACATGAAATCAAGAAACAGTTCATTATATCTTTCCACAAATATATTAGTCCCGTACCTGAAAATTGATAATCAAAATCTTTTGAGCAGAAAATATCATATATATTGATTTACCTAAATATTGCTACAGAGTGGATGAACAACTCCTTACAAAAGATGTTTCCTGCATTTAATTTAAAATATTTTAAAAGATTCCATTCCTTTTCAAAAACTGCAGATCTGTGTAGAAATTCAGAACAATCAAAATGGTGGATAGGGTGGTTACAAAAACATAAGCCTCTGAATGTAAATTTATACTGTGGTGGACTTCAGTTTTTTTATTGTTGGCAGAGATGATGAGGGTGTGTTACATGAACAATCTCTGATTTGGAACAGGACTTCTTCAATATGGCAGGTTACAGAAACAGGAGTTTCTCCTGTTTTCACAGTATCATCTTCTGTTTTTTTTAAAATTTCTTTCCCCTGCCTTTAACATTTGGTTTTGATTCAATCTGATAGACAGTAAGATTAGTGAAAGACAAAAGGAAGAATCCAGTGGAAGGCTTATTGCAACTAACATATTCCAAGCTACCCAATCTCAAGCTGTTGTGTGTGGGCCACTGGTAGTTTGTCAGGTCCCAACGGGAGATCTGCGAGCAGTCTGTCAAATTCTAGTGCCAAGTGTTACCAGTTAAACATTCGATAATGTTGCCTGGAGGTCTAATGGAAATGTTGACAGATGACTGATGTTTGCGATCCAAAATGTTTTGGAACCAGTGTTCAAAGTACCTTTGTAAAGGTTGGAAGACATTGCCAACATATTGATGTATCATCAAATGAATTAGCAATCTACAGTCTGTGCTAGAAACTGATGTCAATCAATGGGGAGCAGGCAATGATTTGTCTGTCGCAGTTTGGGCCAGAGAGAGGTGCTAATAAAATCTCAGTTATGAAAGCAAAACAGCACTTGTGTTAACTTATTTCATGTGTTTTGGATTATGTCATACTAGGAGAAGTCTAAGTTTGCAGGTAGAAGGTAGAATTTATGCTGTAGGGTTCAAGAATGGCCTACCTTCAAAGATTTCAAGTTGTAGATCAGGTTCAAGCAAGCACAAGCATACTCTTTGCTTCTTTGCTGTGCTAGTTAAGGGCATCATCTAATGAATTTCCCACATGACAATACTTTAAAGCCAACAACTCTCATCCTTTGTATTATCAGTTACCGGCAACACTGGGATCTGGCTGATTCCAAGCTGCTTTCAACTAACCTCATAGTGTTTCTTTTCTGCCCTGATACTTGTTACTGACCAGTTTTTTCCTCTGTAAAACTCTTCAGTTAAGCATACCAAAATCTTGCAAGTCTGGAGAAAATGTCATTATTCTTTAGTACTACAGTATTAAAGGCAAGCTTGTTTACTGAGAAAGATTTATCAGTTTCCACCTCCAGGGTGCAACAGGGAAACAGCTGCCTGTCTGTCTTGCTAAAATCATTGTCCTTGGGAACTGTATGGACCTTGTAAGACTAGAAATGAACCCCAGCATTATGTAATACTGGATTACTTCTTTGAAAAGTTCAGCCTATGCTGGTTGCTAAAAGTCAATCAGATTTAGAATAGTGGTTTTCCCAATCCTGTATCTTCTCCCCAGTGGTAACCAATAAGCAATAATACCGTGTTCATAGCTTTTTAACATGAAAGTCTTTCAGTACTTATGTTCATTTTTGTTACCCATACCTGAACCCTCTGATACTCTTGACATAATTATTCCTGTTGAATGGCCTGAATTACGAAGATGCTATACTACCATTAATGATATTATCTACTTCATTACTTATGGATCCTAAGGTTCTGTCTGCTTCTTGGACAGACAAGAGGTGTAGCCCCACATCCATTGTTGAAGGGTGCATGAGAAAGCACCATCACATGTAGCGTTACCTAAATAGCAGAGTTGGTGGCCTTAAAAAGTGAACTAGAGGAAGGTAGGGCTGGAGACATGAGGGCGAAGGGGTGTTTGCAGGGATGGAGACTGTGCTTCCTGTCTTCTGTAGGTAAATATTGAATCTTCTCATTTCCTGTTGTATGTTAGCTGTGGCAAGATGACCAGTGTAATATTCTGATTGGAATATTACTAAGTGATTCTTAGTTTCTGTTACCCAGTGTTTGGCTCTGACACCTTGGCTTGCACATCCAGCACCTAGTATTTCCAGATGATCTCCCATATAAGTTCTGGGCATGTCTGCTTATCTTTTAATATAAAATAAGCCAGGACAAATCAATTTAGTCTGTTATAGCTGGGAAAGTGATACCTTCTGTTAGAACAAAAGAAACTGTTATGTGAGAAACTGTAAAAAAAAAAAGTTTCTACAGTAGATATGTCCCTGATTTTATGAAATATCCTTGTGGGTTTGTATGAGTCTGGAGGGAGTTTGATTAGAAGGGAATAGGACAACTCTATTTTGCTTATAGATGCTGATGATACATCTATGCATCATAGTTATCAGTAGATACATTGATGGAGAAAGATGTGGCATTGTAACATATAAAGAAAGTTTGGCATTATTGATACATCTTATTCATAGAAGCAACAGATCATACAGAAGAGAGTGGATGGCCCTGACTAACACAATGGCAACAGATTCTTTTGAAATTGATAGGAATGGGCTTCAGACTTACAGGGTATAGACTAATTGTTAGACAGACACATATTTCGACCTTATTTATAGGCAGATAGGGAAACTGATGTATTGTTATAATTAGTGAAGTTACACTGGGTATTAGCAAATACAGAAATCATCACTGGGCACTCCAGCATAATTCAGAATGTCTAGGATGTGGATGGTGGATTCTTTTCTCATTTGTGTACTCATTTACTTCTGAAAAAGATTACACAGGGATGCCCATTTTAACCACATTCAGGCTAGTGATAGGTGAATAATGATCCAGTGATCTTTCTCTTAAAGTGGATTCCTGTCCCAAACTCAAATTTCCTTATTATTTTTATCCTTTGCTCTTTTCCTTGCAAATCTCCAGAAAGATATTTATGAATTTATTAATCTTCTGTTCTTTCATCTGAGTCCTTACTGCCTCTGAAAGTTTCTTTATTTGAGAGTTCTAAAGGCTACAACAGTTCCTTCATGAGGCTGCCCTCTTAGTCTAATGCTTCCTCTCCTTGATTTTAGCTTGGGTCCTTCACTGAAACACTGGGCTCAAGGGGCTGGCTGGTCTTCCTGGTCAAGTTAGGGAGTTTGCTCTGATAACAATAACAGCAAAAGAAGCCTGATTGCTTTATTTGTAATCACCCATTCTCAACCTGGTTTTGCTGCTCACACCCTGCTAGGCTGGCATATTTAGTTATTGCCTTCCTACACAGTGTAGCATTTCCTGTTGCATTATGCTTTGACCTCGGTTGACCGCTTTCCTCTCTGTCTGGAGTCTTCAGACATTCCCCTTTCTCTCCCAGCTTGTTTGTCTAATTCCAGTTGCATATCTCTGGGTTTTTTTTAATTCTCCATTCTCCCTTCAGGGAAGGTTCCCCACCCTTCCTCATCAGTTGTTGTTTGATGATAATAACGGAACATTGGCTAAAGAAAATGAGTTGCGTAAAAATCCACACTGAACTTTACATCCCTTCTAGAACTCCCAATAAAACAGCTTTCCAAAACTAAAAAAAAAAAAAAAAGCCCACCCCAAGCCCCAGGCCCTGGAAAACTTGCTAACAACTCTTCTGAATCCAGCAGTGCTTAGTTTAGCCTTGGATATGAAGTCACAAAGAAGTACCTACTCCAGTTTACAGCCATAATGCTTCCCATGGATCCTGCACGGTCAGCACAAAGAAGAAATTGGCTCAGATCCCTTCAAGTTTATCCTGTGCACTGCAAAGGTGTGCTGGTGGACAGAGAGGAGTATGTCAAACCTACAGCTGACAGCAAGGATGTAATCTAACATAGTTGACTGAAGTAATACTGAGAACACTAGCAGACTAAAGCGAAGCACTTGGTGCAGCTTATTTTCTGCCAAATTAGGTGGATTTTATAAGTCTCCACAGATCTCTTAACTTAGCTTGACATGTCTCCTTGCGCTAGATGTAGATGAAAGATAGCAGTTTGGACTTGCAAGAAAAATCTGTTCTAACCTGGCAAGTCCTATAGGAGGGCATCCCAACATCAGCCAGCTCTGTCTGCTCAGTCATTCCCTTTTTAAGCATTGTGCCAGTGTTAATACTGCTCTGTGCCAGCAATGCTTGAAAACAGCCTTAGATGGCTTGGGGAACAAGCCTAAAATGCACTCAAAAACTTTTCTACGATGATGGGAAAGAGAAATGTTGCCCTGTAATATAAACAGTTCAGCAAGGCAGATTCAGAACATTTGTAAGTCTAGATTTTTGTACCACATCAGTTGCTGTATGATCTGATGGTGGATTTTTCTAATTCTTGATTTCCCTAGTACTGATTTACATTTGTTTAAGTGGAAGGAGCTATGAATGTGCTCTGTTTTAGCTTATTGGTTTTGCATGTTAAAATTACTTCCCCTGAATGGCCCAGTAAGCATGGAGGAGGAATAAATTTTGATTGCACTATGCCACCTGTATTCCTGACAGCTTAATTTGTTAATGTCAAGTCTGTAGGCACTAAACGAATGCTCATGAAGGTCTTGACTATCTGATGAAGGGCACTGGCTAGTATGATGCAATTAGCTGAGCTCCTTGATAATGATGGACAGCTGGAGCTCTCTGGGTTTTTCCAAAATACCTTAATCAAAGGCATCAGAATAATAGAAGCTCTCTAAATTAGAAAGGCAGTGCAGTGAACTAAGACAGTTAATTAGATATTTTTTAAATTGTTGTGTTTATTATACTTCCCACTTGTCCTTGACACTTAAGTCTCGACCACAAAAGAATATAACTGTACTGTTGATTTCACTTGAATCAAAACGACTTCTAATTTGCATAATAAGCTGAAAGTATTCGTGTGAAACTAAGACTTGTAATAAGGCAAAAAAAAATTCTCATACAGTATTGCAGGATTTTCATGTTCTGTCTTATCAGCAAGAGTGTTTGAAAGTCACTTTCACATACAGAAAAGACTGGTTTTCAGAACTTTTTTTGTTTATTTTGTTTGGGTATTTTTTTGCGATTTTCACCCTGGCCAACTGATGGATTCAATAGAATAACAAAGCAATTCCCTTTGACAGGAGGCACAATACCAGCTAACCCAGCTCGTCTATTAGCAACAGGGCTGGCTGAGCAGCTGGCCCCGGTCCCACTGCCAGGAAATGCTGACAGCAACAGCTACACCATTTCAGCTGCTAACTGGCTCCATAGCGAGTCTTGATGGCTAATGAATTGCGTAAGTGCTACCCAGATCTGTCCACATCTGAGAGAAAGAACAGCAGCTTTGGCACGTCAGATGCTTTGAAAGAGACCCTTTGCCACAGAAAGTTTCATTATAAATGTATGGGTCGCACTCTGCAGTGATTTTCTGTAGTGTGGTACCATGCTGTGTTTTCAGGTAAAGCAGAATGAGAAAGAGTTTAGAAGACACCGGTGTCTTTCAGCTGGCACAAAGTGTTTTGCTATGACAGCAGCCAGCCACGATGGAGCCAACAGACAGAGCAGTGTGCATGCATGTTGAAAATTGGCTGATTTAGTTGCCTTCCCACACGTACAAACGAATCCTGGTAGCTCCCTAATTGCCAAGCTGTTAGCTATGCAGTCAGGCAGCTCCAGATTAAGCCAGTCCCTTCAATTTTGGATGCTTGCTTTCACAGCTGTGAGGAAATCCATGTTGCTTTGTCCACTTTTATTAAGCTATCGGAGATCTGAGTGTGGACAGGCATTGTGTAAAACTCCAAACAGATCAGTGCTGTGAGGCAACTGCCGTTAGGTACACATGCTGTGTGGATGCCCAGAGGCAGCTGTTTATTCTCTGGTGTCTTAGGCAGACTTTATCTGAAACAGGAAAAGCCGTCTGCCTTTAACAAGAATCAGAAGCTTTACCTGGTGGCTTTTTCTAAGTAGTAGAAAGTTATTAACTTCAACCACGACGATCACAAACATGATATGCTGAGCTTTAACTGTCCCTCTGACATGGAATATCTGACATTTGAAGATCAAGTGGACTGTTTAGTTACCTTCGGAAGTGTTTACTTGGATTTCTCTAAGCTTTGAACTAAGCTCAGACGATTCTTCTGGCTAAACTGCTCTTCATAATTAAGGTCTTGAATATAACAAGACTTGGTTTCTGACCTAAAGTGTTTAGCAACCCTAATAAACAGGCCAGCCATGTGGGTCTATAACTGCAGGCTACCTGTCTGGCTGGGATAACAGCTTTATAACTTATGATGAATGGTCATGGATGCCATGTGGGCTTAGCTTCAGTGCTCTCCTTCTGTTCCCACAGAGCTTGTTGCTATGTGCTGTGTGAATGGAGCAGTCCAGTCAAGCTACCATCTGCAGTGTAGATGCAGTTAGGACTAGTTGACTCACCTATACAGAGGCAAGGAAATAACAAACCAGTCACTTTACCAGACATTTAATTCTACACAGTGAGGTATACTCAGACTTTTCAGGATCTATGTTTATTTTGAAAGTAATGCCAGTGGATATATCCCAGTCCTCCTGACTCATTCTCTGCCTTATCATTCCAGCACACATACTGTGTCTCCATAGCATCACCTATTACCCTGGTAATAGATGAGAAGTCTCAATGAGACTTGTATAGCCAGTATCACTCTGATAACTCCTACCAAAATCACAGGATACAAAGCACTTTATATATTTTTGCTTACCACTAATCTAATGGTAAAAAGTACACACTGGCAAAATTCCTGGTATGGAAAGTACAGTAAACCCACTAACACTTTGACACCATTCCTATTGTGGTTTCCAAAAAAACCAGTCCCTTTCTTTAGTGACTATCACTAGTTTCCATAGCTGAGAAATTACTGCTAGCTGCCAGAAAGTTTTCTTCACTTCCCATTTAGGATTTATTCTTACTTGCAGCTGCAAAAGCTGTTTTCTATTCTCTGTTTTCATTAGTTGATGAGCACAGGTAGAGGTTTAGATTTCTTTCTGTTGTGACAATCTTTCATGATATTCTTTCCC
>NW_009937344.1:39122-53780 GCF_000696875.1 Nestor notabilis
CTTGCCTGCTCCAGTGAGTGCTCTTATTGTATCCATAGCAGCCAACATCACACTTGACTGCTTTGGAAACAGTCCCTGATGAACACTGGATTTGCATGAAAGGCTCAATTGTTCATACAGACCATCAAATTAAACAAAGGAAATTTCCCTTTTTGGTTGTGTTTGCAGAAAGACAATAATAATTGCTGTGGGCCTCATAATGTGAGTCCTCAGTGCTTTGCTGAGCCATAGCAGTTTTTTCCTGTGGATCAAATCAAGGTATCTAGAAATCTTTTGTTTGCCAGATTCCAGGGCTGACATACTCCAGCCTGACTCTTCTCTCAGAGCAGATGAGTTTAACATTGTTCATCATACCAGTTACCCTTTTGTTTCTCATTCTTTTGCCTTCTTGTGATGCCAGTGGTACCTGCCCTCTCACCTTCTCACTTACCAGCATGTGACTACTTTGATCTGAGAATATTATTCTGTGTTAAGATGTTCCCTTAGCCCTCTGATGCAGCAAAACCAGAAAGTTTATGTATTTTAATGTTTTAAGCTCATGGAGTTGGGACTGCCATTATCTGGTATGAGCTGTCCAATTTTTTAGGCTCGATTTTTAGGCTGGATATTTTAGTCTAGATTTAACGTTTTTGGACTTACAGGTTAGCACTGGAAGCTCAGCTCTGGGACATCTTAATTGTTGCCCACCTGTTGTTGGCTGATGGTGAATTTAGGCAATCCTGGGTTTAGTTGTAAGAGCCTGAAGTTGCTGCTCTAGGCAGCAGAAGAAAAACATGCAAACTCAAACCAACAAGCTTTCAAAGTTTCATTGCAGATTTTCCAAGTAATTTTAATGGTGCCATCAGGAATAGAAAATGGTGTCATGAAACAAAAAAAAATAATCTTTTCATAGGCTTCTTTAGAATGACGTATAGATCTGTACCTCATTTATAGAATTACATGGGATAGTAAAGATCCCCCAAACAGTTAAAAAGAAAGGAAAATTGCTCTGGCAGATCTTTTAATGAGTAATTTCGGGACAAACCTACTACATATTTACATAGGTCCATTGACAATTTTGTGCTGTTTACTCCAATAGTGCTGTCCAAAACCATGAATGTAATAAGTAGGAAACATTGAACACAGTCATCAAATGTGAATTTAGTCAGACTCTTACTGTGCTGCTCTCATTCCTCTATCTGACTGCCTTTAAGCCTTATTTTCCAACTCCCTGACAATTTATGCTGATCTAAGTCCATATGCTAGCACTAGCATTTTCCTCATCCTGTGGTGAGCCAGTTATGGGAGCTGAAGAGAAAGAAAACTTATAGAACAAAGCAAGTTGTTTTCAGTCGGTTTGGCTCCCTGAACTCAATTGCTAAGAGGTCAGCAAGCACCAGTCCTAGTACAAATTTAATGAATACTCTAGGAACAAGGTCATGCTTCAAGAGCTGCATATCCTAAACCTTACCTGATCCCTGGCTTCTGAATGGAGCTTGCTAACATAAATTGGGATCCCTTAATTTCCTTACTAGGGTAACTTTCTTTTCTATTTCTCAAACACAGAGTTTGTTGTGACTCATTAGAACTCACCTTGACGAAATAAAATGCCAAACAGATAACTAACTGACTTCTTAATGGATCTAGGAGTTATCCAAATGCCAGTAAGAAAATCTGAGTATTTCAAAATACAAGAAGATTGTAATTTGTTAACCAGGTCATTTGTGTCATTTTATAGTTCTGCCAAATGAGCAGGCAAGGTGAAGTCTTAACCCCTCTGGAATCCATAGGAGTTTTTGACGTCATTGAACCAGGATTTAACTGCAAATATTCTTCTCTTAAAACAGAAAATCAGAGTTTACTCTCTCTGCATCTACAGTGGCCACATATTTGAATATGAGAAGATATTTCTTTGTATAAATGGTACCTCACAGGTGCAGAAATGCAATGTGGATTTAAAACAAAAAAGAGGCAATAAACCCCTAGAATCAAATCAGAAACTTTTGAACTGTCTATATATATTTATAATTGCAATATAAAGTCCAAGAAAACAATTGATGTTTAGGAGAAAAAGAATGTTTTAGTAATTTAGTAATTAGTCTCAATTAATTTAAATAAATTTAATTTAATATTATTTTTTCAATGCATTGCCTTGATGCCTTATACTGTAGTGGGGTATCTACAGTTGTGACACCTTAAAACATCCAGTGTTGCTTTTTACCTGCTAAATCAATCGTCTGTTTCCGTAGAAGACTTTATCAGGTGATTTGCTGGGATACAGTACAATACAGGTGAGAATGTCCAGAAGCTGCATTCGTATATTCTTACATTTATTTATTCATAAAGATCACCGAAAGATTCAAAGATGTATAAGGAGGTTACAAGACAACATCACAGATATTGTGACTGATAGCTTTCTCAGATGGGACATTGTCGAGGTCCAGCTTTTATTCTAACATAGCATTGATTGTTTGGGCAGAGGATAAACAACCTTTTCAGTATAACTATGTCGATTTGAATATGCATAATATTTCTCAACACTTAATCTGGGAAAAGCTCTCTAGAGGTCAAACCTATAACCTGAAATAAAAGAGGAAGATGGAGACCTACAAAATGTTTTTCAGTTAAGACTGAAAGCCTGAGCACAACTGAGCCTCAGCATACATGTGATACTTGTAAAAAAAAAAAGGAAATAAAAAAGAAAGATGGAGATGGTGCTTAACACTGCCTGTACTTAGCAGAGTGTATTGTTGGTCTCCACCCTGTATTAATCCACTACAGAAACTGTACCAGTACATAACACTGCAGTTTCAAAAGGCTCAGTGGTTGGCATATGTTTTTCTTGTACGGTAGGTTCCATGTATAGAATCACGGAGAATTTGGATTACATCTTTTTCTCCCTCCACCTGAATGTGTTCACTTCCTTTCAACAGTATTGCAGCTGTTCTCCCAGAAAAGGGAAGGGGGGAGAAAGGAGGAAAAGGAAGAACAGGAAAAATTCAACACATAAAAATGCTATGGGTTTAGTTTGGACTAGAAAGAGACTTCACATGTCTGGCAGCACAATAGCTCTTTCAAGGCCCAAGTTATCCCCATACGATGACCTTTCAAGAGAGATCATGTCATGGCTTGGAATTTGGACACATTTTCAACAGCAGCGATAGCTTCATTATTAGGACTCTTTCTGCTACTCCTCTCCAGTCCCCAATTAATTCAGATAAAGTAGATCTGGCAAGAAACTGGAGTTGCCCATCTTTTAGTGAAGTTCTCCTCCTTGACAGCCATTGTTAAATGTACATGGGATGCTGGGATATGGGAAGATGGGCTGCGCTGCAGTCAGTGGAGCTGCAGTCGTTTATACCAGTAACGAGCTACAGTTACTGGCTGGAAACATCTTTCCCACATCTTTCAGGCAAAAGTGATTCTTACACTCCGTAGTCCATGGGAAATAAAGAAATTACTCCTCCCAGGCCTCCATCCTTCTGCATATTCCTGAATTCCCTCCCCACTGTTTAGTGGAGGGAAACATGTTGACCCGTTCGCAGAGACAGAAGCAGAACACCACCACTTTTGGAAAAAACTGCTGACTTCACAAATGAACTCTATATAAAGTGCTCTTCCTTTAGTATCTTTGCTAAAGTTTTTTTCCTGCCTAGCTATGAAATATTTGAAGGGTGAATCACCCTCTTAGCCAGCACACTACAACCTCTGTAACACTTTCACAATTGGAGAAATGTATGTGGATGAACTCTGAGCATCTGTGCTTTCCCTTGTTCACCCAAAGGTGGACAAAGGTATTCTCACACTAAATGTATGTCTCTCTTTTGTAGGCTTTGAGTTGATTCTTCACTTCTTTCTGATGTTGGAAGAGAGCTCTTTACTCATTGTTACTCAGTTGCTGGACGTTTAGACTCCAGGGATTACATGCACAAAGAGTCCATTAGCTTTGCACAAAAAGGAAACTGCAGCACTGAGACATCAGCCCCTTCTGCTGCTGGAGAAAGGGCTGCCTGCAACTGCAGGGCCTGGGGAAGAGCCATGGTGGGCAGAGGTCAGACCCAAACAGGCAAAGGGTGCATTCCTTTTGTGGACGTGATGAGCTCCTAGTCAAAGGGCAAATACTTCTCAGTGAACTGAAAGCTGCCACTTTGTGGTTCCTCTCATGTTTCAACTACAAGGATATTTATAATAATATGAAAGGATTGCACTGGCCTCACAACAGTGTTTTGCAGGTAGCTGCTGTGAGGTCCCCAGGGTGCCTATGCCCACTAATGTGTTTGTGCTGTGAAGGCCATTCTGTAGTGCAACAGCCATGGCGACTGCCTGGCTAAGGATTCTGCTATGAGGTACACACCACTGTGCAGCTGGCTGTGTAGCTGTGGCATCTGAAACACCAAGCTATGTGCATTGTGACAAACACACCTCTGTAGATGATCACCAGGATACCTCCCCTGCATTACTGTTTGATGTCTGCAGACAAGCTGACCCTACCACCTCAACAGCCAGCCTGAGGGGACTTCCTCCACAGCACCGGTGGCTCAGTCCTGGCTGTGTGGCAGCCTATGTTCTAGCCACGTGGAAATCTACCCCAGCTGTTGGACACCCTGATCTCTGACACCAAGGGGTGTACATACAGCTGTGACACCAAATGGATTCAGTTCTTGAATGTCTCGGAAACTTTCCATACTTAGTACTTGAAACTAAAATTAGTACTTTAGTATTTAGTAATTCATTAATTTATTACTTTAGAAACTCTCTGAAAGGTACAAACCATACACCTCTGGAAAGCAGGATGATATCATTTTCTTCTTCCTGCTCTTGCCTCTTGCTCCTAATGAAAAAATGAGTTTTTCAAAGTCAGGAATAGCTCTTACTCTGATGTGCAGCATCCTGAAGTAATAGGGTTGACTCTGAACTGGTGACATTATTGTCATAACTGGTCAACATTCCTGGTTGGCAAGTAGAATTCAAGACTTTCAGAGAAAAGCTGTAGGAGATACTAGCTAACTTGCTTGTTCTTCATACTTTTCCCCTTTATTTAGTTTGTTAGAAAGTCTAGAAAGAGTTGACAGGGGACTTACTATGTTAATATCCTGTTGAGGAGAGTGAATGCTCAATGGACCAGACAATATCAAAGCTGCAGTGAAATGAATATTGTAAAGCATCTCACTTCAACTAAAAAAATTTCAGATTGGTTAGTGTTGATAATTCAAGTTGTACAGGAGTCAGAAGCTATAAAAAAAGATTGATTTGAGACAAGGAAAAGAAAGCAGCAAGTCCAGCAGCACCCCACATTGTAAATGAAAGTTGACAGTGTGGGGATTTTCCTGGCTACTCACAAACTTGCACAGATGGCCACGTGGCAATTTGGGCTGAGCACAAAAAAGGAGTATCAGAATAAGTTAAAAGTCCTTCACCATGAAGGTATTCGAGCACTGGAAGATGTTGCTGGGATAGGTTGTGGAATCTCTGTCCTTGGAGATATTACAAACTCAACTGGGCACAGCCCTTAGCTGTCTGATCTAACTTTGTAGGTAGCCCAGCACTGAGCAAATGTTGGGCCAGAGGTTTCTTCAAGACCTAATTATTCTGTGATTATGTGATTATACAGTATTGTCATGAAAGTACGCATCTGAACACACATACACACTAAGACACACAGACATAGGGAAAAAGGGTATGGAGAGGGTCCTTGCAATGATAAAATTCAGGGCCTGGCCTTTATTTTAGGAAATTTAAACAGCAACATGACTGTGAAGTACACAGCAGCGCAGTGATTGTAACAGGTACAGATCAGCAAGAAAGAGTTGCAGACACTGAAGTAAACATTTCCTTCCACTGTTTCTCTTGAAGAGAAGTAGCTGGGCAACAACTAGTCCTCTTTTTAACAGCAAGGCCCTCTTCATTCAGAACATTGCCCACTCAGGAGTAATAAGTGGGTTCTTATTTTTCATCTGCACATATGCCCATATTTTGCAATAAGCAGAAGTCTGGTGAGTTCCTGTATGGATTCCTGTATAGATTGTGAATCCATGGGATAAACTTGATTGCTATTGATTCCAATAGCACTATTGATAATGTAGAAGTAAGATAAGAACATATATTTAAGCTCTGCAGGATCAAAGTCTTATTCTGATGAATTTTCTTATTGCTCCAAATGAAATTTGTTTGACATGTGGATACCACTGACATAAATAATTTGGATTTTTCTTTTTTATTAGAGATTCAGCATTTCAGCAAATTGTCAATTTATAAAACAACTAGAGCAACCTGGTCTAGCGGAAGGTGTCCCTGACCATGGCAGGGGGGTTGTAACTAGATGATCTTTAAGGTCCCTTCCAACCCAAACCTGTGATTTTATGATGATTCTATGAAATCAGCATCACCTACTCTTTGTTTCTTTATGCTGATACTTTAATACAACAGTGGCATCTGGCATAAAATGCTGTCACTAAAATGACAGAATGACTGTTTTCTCTACACAATTCTGTTTACAATATTGTACATCAGGAAGCTATTCCACTGACATTATCTCTTCAATTAGACAAGCCTGCTGTGCTGCTGGTAATTGCAAAGTGGATTATTGTACTGACACAAAGAAAGCTCTTCTCCAACATGTGTGTCAGAGCATAGTAGGTGATGGAATTATGCCCACAGTTTGGCTCTTCAGAGTTTATGAATGTCATATTTCAGAAGCATTGGGGTACTCAGACAGTGTGCAAGTGTCAGGATAAGCTGAGGAACAATAGCTGTAGGGCTCATAAGCAGAGCTGTAACATACTCTATTTTAGCAGTCCAGTCTGGTCTCTAATGTGGGCAGGAAATTAAATGATTGCCTGACAGTAATCATAATGTAACAGCACTGGGCTCCAGCACCAATAAAGATTCACTGTTGCAGACAGTAGAAGTGAGGCATTAATGCAATTATATTGGCCTTAGATGTATCTTTGCAGCAGCTCTGTGTGCACCACTCCCATTTTGCCCACTCAGGGAGGGAACGCATGTCGAACATCCTTGCATTCAGGCTCAACATGGCACAATCCAATGCAAATGTTGTGACTGCAGGACATTTGAAATGAAGGCACAGGCTGCATGTGCAGAGACGTCCTGGCTTTGTCAGAGAATTTATCTTCACAGGAAGTCCAAGCTTAAATCTTTCCTTTGCCTGATGGGACTCATATCTGAAGGTCCCACTTTGCAGGAGAATGCCTTAACTGTGAGATTGTGTAGAGATTTTAGTTCTTTGGAGGCCAGCTGTTTCCCTCACCAAAATCACATGGATCACAGGCTATCTCTAGACAAAAAACAATCCTGGACTTAGTCCTGTCCCTAAAGCAAAGTAGCACAACAAAGAATTTGCATTTACAGACTTGTCTTATTCCCTTTAAATAGGGACACTATATAAAAGCTGCTTATTGATAACAGTCCTTACCTTGTGCTATCCTCCAAACTGTGCCAAGTGAGCCAAAATTGGACCAGGAACCATTATAATAGTTTAATAGAACGAGTGATCATGCTCCAGCAGCTGGGTCCATGCTGTTTACTGATACAGATGAGGCCTTGGGGATCAGCGTGCCCAGCTGAGGAGACCTGGTTTCTTACCTTTGTCCCAAAAGCACTTACATGAAACAGTGGCTGGCTATAACATGAGGTGGTGAGACTCTTCCTACTGGTGGAAAAAGGCATGTTCTGATCAGTCCTTTCACATGCAAATTATGTGAAAGATACTAGGCTGGGCTATAATTTATTTCAAAACCCGATGAGTGTCTGTAGCCACACGTCAGTACTCCAGAAAAGAAAAAGAGTTTTCTCTATGTATAAACCTGTATGAAGCTGCCATGTCCTGCTGTACCTCAGGAGAGAAGGGGAAATTTGGAGAAAGAAAGCCAGTGAAAGGGGGGATGCTTCTCTCATTTTGCAGGACTTCCTGTGATTTCTGAACCTTTGCCATTCAGAGGAAAAATTAAATGGAAACAGTTCAGAGGCTTTCAAAAGTTAAAAGAAATAAACTTCCCAAACCTCTTTCCACAAAACCTCTCTCCCTTACTCAAATCAACCCAAGCAAGCAACAAGTTGCTGATCAGGGCACTCATCTGGGACACTTAAATGCCAGGTTTAGGCCCTTGTTCTAGCTTTCCCTTTTGTTATCAGGAACTGGAACTTCCTATGGGTTTTCCAAGCTGGAAGCAGCAAACTGTAAAGTCTGTCTTCCTCCTCAGCCCCATGCTTATTTAATGCTTTCTACAGTATGGATCTGCTGCAAGGAGAGAAGGCTCCATGGGCAGTACTCACATCTAAGGTCTTACCAAGAGTAGGGGACCCTTCGTGCTCTTACTCCTTACCATCTTTACTGTCTTCTTACTGTTCTTTCCTTGCTCCCAGGAGAGTTTATTCTAGGATGGAGACTTTTCAGAGCTGAAATCCCCTTTTGAATCTTATAAATATTTTCTAATTTTTTGTCAAATCCTTCCATCACTGTGCTTTTGACAGTGATGTTTCACAGCAATGACAGGAACAGCATTGTGTTATTAAGAAAGTAACTTCAAGTCAGACTTTTACTGAATTGTACTTACAAATCTGCAGGCAGTAGATAGCTATTTGTGGAAAAATTTCCCGATGTCCTTGTTTTTCAAAGACTCTAAGGATGTATGACAGAGAAATGTACAGATGCTTTTCCGAAATATACATGTGAACTAAGAGATTTAGCATCAAAATTATCTCTCCCTAAACACAAGGTATCCCACTGACATTCAAAGACAATGGCAACACATCATTCTACCAATATGTGGGGATGGATTCTCAGTTCATAGAATCATAGAATCATGGAATGGTTTGGGTTGGAAGGGACCTTAAAGATCATCTAGTTCCAACCCTCCTGCCACAGGGGTTCCTTGTGTGATTCATGCTGATAATTAGATGTCAAGACTTTGCTGCATACAACTAAAGAAATAAAAATTCATATTAATAAAATCCAGTGACTTCTGACAGCAAAAATCTGAGATAAGGATGACCCAGGACACCTACCTAAAAGAAACTACGTATGTTAGATCCATTAATTTTATTTTCTTATGAGTAGTTGAAAGGTGTGTCAGGCAGCGTGAAGAATTGCTGACATTTTCATGTATGCTTTTTTTTTTTTTTTTTTGGTTTCGCTTTCCAGTTATGGGATTTAAAGCTACTGCATTTTTATGGGATTTTGTAGGAAGCTAACAGCTAATATTTTCAAAGCAGAGGTGTCACTGAGGAAGCTGAGCAACTCTGAAAGTCGAAATCTGGTAATCACCTACATTGTTTAGGCCAAGACCTTAACAACCAGAAGTATTTGGCTGTCTCTTTGAATTCCAGTGATATCTTAAAATACACCATCACCTTCTGCCAAACATATTGCTACTGGGTTTGCTAAAAACCTCCTAAAGATTAGTACTGCTCTTTGGAGCTATGCAGAGTCTTGCGCCAAACTCAGAACTCTTAAGCCAGGTTTTATTGAAGAGCAGAGCTAGGAATGGCTGTGCCAGACCAGGACCAATAATTCATCTCCCCTGTATCCTGCCTCTGACAGTGGCCAAAAGCAGGCGTGTTGGAAAGCATATAGGAACAAGGCTCTCACGTAGTAATCCTCTGTGGTATTTTCCCAGTCTCCAAAAACTAGTGTTCAGCAATCTTTTGAGAGCGTGTTGTCATCTTTGTATCAAATAGGCTTCAATGGATTTTTCTTCCTTGAGTTTTTCTGGTCAAAATTTGAATTCATCTTAATTTTTTATTTGCATGGTGCCCTGTGTCAAAGGACTGCTGCCACCAGCCAGTGACATTTGATGTCTCCTGACTCTGAGAGTATTTCTTCATTAAAAATTTACTTATACAACTACCTTCCAATCACAGGTGTTGCAAAACCAGTGGGTACTTTTCCTGTGGAAATCTCTCTGTTTCATCTTTCTCTTTGTAAATACAGCCACGCTCCCACAAAATGTAAGAATGCCACTTATGAACCACTGAGATGCTGGACTAAGCCCATGGAAAAACCCATTGGGAAAATGAACAGCTGAACAGCATGCTGTACATAAAACTGAGGCCAAGATAGTGAATAATGAGGAGAAAACAAATTATCAGTGGGATGCTCATTAAGTGAACACCATCCTCTAGTGTACCGGACAAGCATAGACAAGCTTGTTATCCACTTCTGTAATTAGAAGCAGTGTTATAATAATTATGCAAAAATATGCCAAATTCAGGTAACATACGTTTGACTTCGCAGTCTTAAAAAGTTGTTTCAGTGTAGCTTGTGCATGTGCATGTTCCATGTCAGAGATGACACCTTCCACTTGAAATGAGACAGCTGCTTATTAAAAATGGATATTGTATTTTTCATTTAAGTTCTAAAACACGCAAGTGATTTGGTTTTGAGACAGCTGAGTTGTTTTTTCTGAGAATTTAATTTCACATCTTATCCATTGCATTATGGATAGGCCAATACAAATATTGTTTCTGTAAATGAAAAAGACCACTGATAAGTACTGTGACCTATACAGATCATATGTGCTAGGGTTAACTGGAGTGTTTATGAGGCTCATGCTGATAATGAAAACCAGCTGCGCTTCAGTCATGCTGAGTTGTTCATAGCTAATTCCAATATACAATTAAATTGTGTTTCGTACAGGGAAAGGTGTTTGCAAGATGTCCCAGGCTGGCAAATACAGAAGAGATGAATTTAGAAACATCTATGAAAGCAATATCCTATGACATTTACAATCAAAAAATATTTTGCAGCTACTGAGGAAAGGGTCAAATACCCATGCCAGCTGTCCAGATGTCTTAGCAAAGACCCAGGAATGAACAGATCAAGAAGAGGTCTAAGTGGATTTCTAAAGTAAACTCTCCATGTTCTGCCAGCTGTTTAACTTCTGGGCTAGAGCTGACATAAGCTTCCTGATGATATTTGGGAGATTGCCTTTTTTTTCCCCATATCTTGCTTTCCTATGGGTAAAGCAAGGAATTACTTTTCCACAGGTCAGTATTACACAGGACCTGGCAAAAGGGAAGTAGCAGTGGAAGTGAGTGTTAGTGAAAGTGGAAGCTAAATGCATAGATCAATGAAAGTTTGGTAGTCCTATGTTCTATAATACATATCTTGTGGCAACTAACTGGGGCAGTATTCCACCATCTTCTGGTGTAACCATACTGAAAAAGGATAGGAAATAAACACTTTTGAATTTCAAATTAAAAAAACGAAACCAAAACCAAAACAAAACAAAGGAATACAAAGATGAAAAGTAAGTGAATGAAGCAAACTCAAGTAAATAAAAACTGAAAAATTAAGTAGTTCCAAATTTTCTGGATATTGGACATACTTCCCAGCACAGGCATAGAAAGACGTGACAGCCATATGTCTAGAATGGCAGAACTGAAGAATAGGAGGTATTGGAATGAAGGTGGCTCTTTAACATTAAATTTGCAGCAAAGCCAAAGTAATTACAGTGGTTACTCTTAGACCACAACTAGGAGCTGAAGACGTGGTATAGTTAATTCCTTATTAGTGACAGAAGTTGACCTTCTCTAACAAGGGAACACATTGAGGAAGACATGATATGAGCCAAAGCAAGGTCTCACAGCTTTGTTTTTTTAGCTGTTGATACAAATAGCCATTACTCCATAACTTCTTTCTTGCAGGAGGTGTAATCTTCTGCACATGCTGAGGGAGACAGAAGCAAGGTGCAGCATAAACAGTAAGGTCAGATAACCATGCTGTGGCATTACCAATGCACACACAGCATTGCAGGTCTGTGCTGTACATCCAAATGTGAAGCCGAAAGGAGAAATCACTGCCTGTGTGACTTTGGGGCACAATGTGAAAGGGATTCTGCTGTGTGGTTGCTTTGTGGTCTGTAGCGTCTGCTTCCCCTTGTCTCTTTGCTCATTTACCCTGAGACAGCTGAATGCAAACCACATGTACAGCCCCCAAGCAGGCATCCTCTCCAGGCAAGGGCGTAGAGGTTTTTTAAGGTTGATTTCCTGAGATGCCTAGATTTCTGTGAGGTGGCAGAAAATGGAGGCTACGTTCCCAATCCTAGATATTAAGTGCTCGAATTTAGGAACCAAAGCATGTAAAACACTGCCTCCCTCAGCAGTTTCCACTGCTTGGCTTTGACAGCAGCAGTCAGTGAGTCTCTGGTTTTGGCAGCACATTAGTGCTGATTTTGCTGTGGGTATCTGGAAGTGGGGGAAAGCTGAGGGCTGATGGCAACTGCAGAACTTTGGAATCACCAGTAACCGGTGGTTTCTCCAAATGAGGCTGTAAACCCCCTCCTGGGCTGGCCTAGGGGCTGCACAGCCATAATTTGCACTGATGGTCTAGCTTTCTGCACGAAGTGTGTGAGAGTGAAGCCATGGAGCCAGTGCTGGCTGCCGAACAGAACAGCAAAGTCATCTGGCAGGGACAGTTTGTTTGCCTGCTACCCCACAGGCCGGAAATGTCTCCCTCTTCACCTGCAACCAGCCTCACAATAAAATGGTAACTAGGACAGGGTGTGTGCATGCTTGTAGTGAGAGATCTTGCTTGTCATTGAGACAGAAAATGTCAAAGATGGGTAGTAAGAATAATATCAAAAGAAATTATGGATGATTCGACTGTTCTTCCAGCAGCTTTGTGTGCATGATGCTATAGGAGCAGCCTTTGGAAGCTGAGCTTTGGGTGTGTCTGAGTTGCTAAAAATTGCTCAGGAGAGTGCATTCATGGGCACAAGGTCTACATGGTGCACTGTGGGAGTCACCAGCAGCATGATTATAGACCTTACTTAGAGGGGAATCAAACTGTAGCAAACAGGCAGCTAACTCCCAACATTTTGCAGAGCTTCTTAAAAGCTTTGATTTGTTGTAGTTACCAAAGGTTTCATCTGCTCTTCCACCGTCACAGTAATCCCATCTACCACATGCTGTGCTAAAGGCTATTTGCTATCTACCAGTTCATTTTCATTCATTTTTGGTTACTCATTTATATTAAATGTGAGATCCCTGAGAAAATAACAAGAAATGAAGAGCAAGTTGTAGGGGTGCTTTACCAGTGTATTATTTCATATTGCAACCCATCTGGGTATATGTGATTAACATTTAGATTTAAGGAGCTTGAAAATCATTTAACATTTCCCCATCTTTCATTTGTTTCTCCTCCTCTCCCTTCCCCAAAAACTGAGCACTTAGAAAAGTGATCTAATTAAAAACGAAAGCATATTTACTCACTTTAAAATGCTCGAGTCACTTTTTAACATCAAGGGAGAAGCTGATGTATGATAAAAATTTTAAATTCAGCATTCTTTTTATTCACATAGGGAAAAGAAAGGAAGAAATGTTAGCTTGCTTATTTCCAGGAAACATTAAAAATTCCCTGCCCTGCCCTGCAGTGTGTTTTCTTTTGTTTTATTTTGTTAATAGCCTGTATTCTGATTGCTGCTTGGTAAAGAGTAAAAGAGGCTTCTTTAGTCATGGGAATGCGGAGATGTTTATTTCCACTTTGGGAGTATAACATACTTTTTAAAAAATTCAGCTGTGTCCAGAGTCAGTTACTGGAGCACCTGGTATCCCACGCTCCACCCAACATTATAAAAATATTTGAAACTGCAGGAAGGCAATACAGCTGTGCAAGCTTATATGGGGACTTGTTGATTTAATTAAATTCAGAAAAAGCAGCCATACCAATAAATGTGCAGTTGCTTGAAAGAGAGAGATGCCGTTTGGTAAAATGAAGTTTTTCCCCTTAATTATCTGGTGTCTAGTTGACATTATGGTCTTCCATCATTTCTTTGGCAGTGTGACATAATCAAAGTCTGTTCCCTTTAAAATCATGCGCTAGATGATTATTTTTTAAAGGTGAAGAAATGACACAGAAAGGAGAAATTCAGATCCGGCTCTTGCTGTTGGTGTTTGTGGCAGTGATAACCTGGTTAAAAAACCCCTCAAACATCCAACAAACATGCCAAAATAAGTTTTCTACCTTTGTGAGTGACTCTCCCTGGCAATAAATGCAGTCTTTTGTATGAAGACCTTTTTTCCCTTGATTTACAAGACAGATAATACAGTTGCAGGAGAGAGCCCTGGCTGGAGGATACTATACATATAGGGCAAAGAGCAGCATGTGTTTCAGTGGATGAGATTCAATTCCCGGAAGGGCTGGATGCATCATCTCCCCTTGGTCCATCTGGGGGAAACTCCAGCAGCCATCCTGGAAACAGGAAAGTGACACCATGCATCCTTACTCACTTTAAATGAGGGAGGTGCTAAAGCAATGTTCAACATTGAGGGATTAAAAGGGGTACTGGAAAATGGTATCACATGTAAAAATGGGTCTACCTCTGAAAGACAAAACTGAAATCCAAAAGAAAAGGTATTTGTTACAAATTAAATATTTCTGCAAAATCTTAGTGTGGGCTTAATAGGGAATTTTCAGCTTTTCCCAAACTCAAGAATCCTGAACTATTTGGAAAAATAGACAAAAATATAAATGGGAAGCTGTTTATAATTTTCTAGGTTACATAATGTATGCATCAAGTTTTTGACATTTAAGTGTAACAACCATAAATCATTAGGTGATTAGTTAGCAGAACATATATTGTAGTAGGGGTAGTAAATCAGTACTGCGTGTGCAGCACATGGAACAAAGATCATAGAGTCACAGAACAGTTTGGGTTGGAA
>NW_009937345.1:0-21076 GCF_000696875.1 Nestor notabilis
AGTGATACTGGAAAAAACTTGATAATATATGTTTTTCCTTGTTGAATAGCCTGCTAGGAACAGACACAATTCTGGTTCTGGTTCGGATTTGAAGCATGGCAGAAACTGGTGTGTGTCTGGTTTTACTGACCAAAGTTAGCATTTCCATTTTGTGTAAACCCTTCTATAGAGGGGTTTAACACAGTTTCTGTGTGAGATACTGTATTTTTTCATTACAATTTTTAAAATTGTAATTTAAAAGTTAGCAATTTTGCTTAGTTATTTTACATTAAGAATAAGACCCCCAATCAGTAACGGGGGGGGGGGAAGCCTTTTATGTATCCTTGTGTATGGAAGGAAGTCTTCAAAAGTGAAAGGTACTGATCACTTGTATGGGTTTCTGAACTTGCACTGAAAATTCAGATTAAGCTGGATTTCTTATGTGTCTCAATGGCCCTGCCTCCAGTGTGTAAATAGAAATATGTTGGAGCAGGGCCTAAATGTGGGAGTCATTATAATACCTTTTACATCTTCTAGGATTAATGGCATGCTGAAGGAAAATGTCCTGGAGGATAGACGTTATCGATCTCCTGTATCATCCATTGGCCTGCCAGACTTCAGAGTAGAATACGGTTCCTGTATTTGTATGTTAATACATTTTAGCAAATACTTAAATTGTTTCTGTGGGGCGTTTTGCCTGGTTTATGGTATCAGACTTTTTTTCCTTTGAGAGTATGTTATCTTCATCTTGTGGTGAGCCTCACTAGAGATTTTTGAAAGAATGTTAAGCAAACCTGAATATTGAAGAAGTCAATATTCTCTTTAACCCATCTCTTAGGTTAAATATTTCTGTGAAATTATTTGGGTTTTGGTTTGGTTTTGTTCTGAATGAGGGAGAGAGGAGGGAAGAGAGGGGAGCTCAGCTGCAGGCTTTGGGAGCTGAGCTGTACCTTCACATGTACGTGATCCTGGCTGATGGCATGCACGGGGTGACTGGCTGTGTTGGAGGACTCAGGAAATAAAAGGCTTAAGTACGCTTTGATGTGTTGGTGTTACCTGTTCATATATATTCTTGGGAAACTATCCATAATCCTTTATTGTAGATCAGTGATACAAGAGTGTGTTAATACAAGTCTCTGTTTTGTTTTGGAGGATGCCTTTGAGGGAAATGCTGTAAGGACAAGTTAGCAGAGGAAAATGCTTGGTGTTGCGTTTTCCCTTGCGGCAAAACTGTGTTCCTGCTTTGAGCAAGTTTACCTGAGGGCTTTTTATCACGGCACGTCTGCCTCAATACTGCGGTAGTCATTAAAAATACTGAGGATTTTTTTGTTTGCTTTTTAGGTTCTTAACTTCTGTACATGGTAGTGACAATAGAACAGCACCTGTCTCCCCAACCCTGCCATCATGGTCTCAAAGTCAGGATTGATTTTGGTGCTTGTAGTGTAACCTCAGGTAGGGACCTAGGGCTCAAATGTTTGATGAGTGCTAGCTGTCATTAACTCTAGCTGGAATTACGAAGCAGAGTATTTCTGAAAGTTGTCATCAAAGTTAGAACCCCAATCCTCTAGGCCCTCTTCTTCTTTCCCTTGCAAACCATCAACCATGGTAGACCGTGAAAGCGTGTTGCTGGCAAAGCCATGCATGGTTTGGATGTTGTGCATTTCATACGTCTGTTCTCCTTCCCAGCCTTGCTAACAGAAATACAGGATTTCTCTGGGAAGATTCTCACGCCTCCCCTCTGCATTCAGCCAAACTGGTCCTAGTTTTGGGGCTGGGAGATAAGAGAAGTTTATTCCTTGTTTTGAAAAAGTATTGATGTTTATAGCGTTAACGGAAATGGACTATTTGGTCCTATTTTAGTTGCTGTTGTTTAGTGTGCCATTAAAATATTTACTCAGACAAAGTTAAATATATTTGTTAAGAGAATAGGTTTGTTTTCCTTACAAAGTTGTTTATCTTGAGGAAAAGTCAAATCCCTTTGTTTAATGTACCCATGTGGTTTACAGAAGAGTGGAGATCACTTCTATTTGACCATTTTAGAGGGTCAAAATAGATACAATTGTGTATCTTGGTTTGGGTATATTTTTTTATGCGCTTCAGGAAGGAGCCAAGTTGTCAGGGTGCTGGAGTTCACATCAGGACAAGAAGTAGGTGCCGATTCTGCAGGTCAGACTTCTTGCTTTGTTGGTTGTCTTCCTGGATCTCATCCTCTTATTAAATACAGACTGTGGCTTTGTGATTAGGGTTTATCTCCTCATTACAGCTTTCTGGTGATAGGTACAATGGATAGGTTTGTTTGGTGTGTGCAATCAGTTGATATAGTCCCTAGAAGAAAACGAGAGTGGCGTTTACACCAGGGCTTTAAAGGAGGCATTTCCTGCTGTTTTTCAGATCGTGTACCAGGAGGAGTGTCTGATGAAGTGAGCTCTTTGTTGTTAAGACTCCCAGAGTTGGATTCTGCTGTCTGATACTTGATAAGTTATTTCAAGAATAAACAAATGCAGCAAATCTGAGCTGGAAAAGATAATTTGCGCAGCAGGTCCTTCCCCCCTGCCCCCCGATTGTATTTCTAATATTTTATGTGCCAAATCTGAGAAGTCTTAGCAGATGGTAGATGGGATTTTGACAAAGTTGCACAGTGCTTGCAGCAAAAGGGCAATTCTCTGTTTTGCTTTAGTTTTGAGAGTCTCTGCTCCTAATTTCTGTTTCTATCACACCCTTTCTGTCATCATTTTGCTTTGGTGATTCAGTACCTTAAATGACTACAACCCTGGTGCATTAGTAAACTCCCTGGCTTTTTTGTATAGAAGCCCATTAATAAACTTAATTGCAATGTAATGCAATAGTTGTAGTAAACTTTTACTGTATAGTTACACCTTTGTCAGTAGAATACCTTTGTACCATGCAGTTAAGGTGGAGATGCCATAAGTAGCTGGTGGAGGACAGGAGGCGGTACCCAGATCTGTGTACTTTGTCGTGTGCATCCAGTGGTCCTTTGATGGTGGGCTTGTTCTTAGCAGACCTTACTGAGTGCAGAGGAAAACATCAAGTTGTGGGATCCTTTTCCTTTGGATAGTGATTGAGCATTTACTGTCTTCCAGGTGTTTCTGGAGTCAGGCAAACACAGGCTGTAATCCTGATTTTGATTTCTTGAGCTTCGGTGCTGCTTACAGAAACTATCTTTTATATTGCTTGCAGATACCTGATGTGAAAGGTTCAGTCTCTTCATGAGGTCAGAGGCACCACAAAAACTTTGCTGTTTTCCTGGGATTTTTTTGGCTTTTTCTGCTGGAAGGCATCAGAGTTTCTGTGAGGCAGCATGAGCTGTGGCTGTCTTGGAGCACAAGGATGTGCCTCCTGCTCTGTATGTAGATGGGAGTTGTCTCTCGTTAGGAAAGAAGAGTGGGTGCATGTTGATCAGTTGGTTAAATTGAAGGGGCAAGAAGGGCTCAAGGCAGCGAAGCTGTGGACACCTGCAACAACAGATCATGGGTCATACTGCTGTGGGGATTGCCCAAGGCACCCCTCTGGGAAGTGGAGGAAGTCAGATGCCAAGCAGGAGCAGGTGCTGTAGCAGGATGGCTTCTCAAAGGGGTCTCCTTGTCAGATGGGACAACAATATCTGATAGCTACTGCTTTAAAATGCATAAATTAAGTTGGGGTGGGTTTTTTTTTTTTTTTGGCTTTGCAATTCCTGTCCAGTTGGAGAATAACCTTTTGTGCTGTCCTGAGGCCAGCTGGAGTTTTCCTAGCTGTAGGTTTTGAGTGTGTTTTTCCTGGTTGGGTCTCTTGAATTACAAATGCCAGCATTTTGGAAAGTGTCACTTTTTAGGATTGTCTTTTGAATTTTATTTTTTTTTTTTTTTTTTTTTGGCAGTACTGAGCAATGACTTGCTTCTGGGTAGTTTTACACAGGCTTATTGGGGAAACCTGGAGTTATTCTTGAGAAAGCTGCAGTAATGTATGCCTTAAAAATAGTACTTTGGCATTTGTTGGTACTGCTTCATTGGTGGCAATATTATTGCAGTAAAAATTGCCCTTTTTAGTTTTATTTACACTGAAATTCCTACTTTCTGCTGTCATGTGATCATCTTTTCACCCTAATTTTGTTCCAGATACTGTACCAGAATAACTAGCAATTGGTGAGTGGCTCTTTCTCTCCAGAAGAGCAGCTGTGGTGCTACCAGTTGCTCTTCAGCAAACAGCTGTATTTTTATCAGATCTTTGTAACTGTTAGAAGAGGGAGACATTTCAAGAGATCTCTGTTGCATGGTGAGTGCTTTACCTCTGAGACTGCAGAGATTGCTGGTAGCTTGGGGTCATAAAGAAGTGCACTCTACATCTTTGCTCGTGGAAGGGTCTGAGACTGTCTGGAAGCTAAGATGCTCCTTTTATGTTCTTTTAAAAAGAAAGCGCTATGTCCCTAAGCTCAAAGGTATGGCTGTGTAAGATGCTGCTTCTTTTGTGGGTGTGTATATTTATTTAGCTTGATGATATTTTATGTATTCCAGCTGCAATGCTGTGCACTGTTGTTTCCCTGTGTAACAATGAAGAGGAGGCAGGTGGAGGGAAAACAGCACCTTGTACTCTTTGCTTGTACAAATCTAAATACGAATTTTGTGCTGTCTTTTTGTATTAAACCTGTTGTTCCTTGCTAATGGTGATGTTTTCTAATGTTCTTGTGTATTGCACATGTTTTTTTCCACTTAAATTTAAGTAAATGATTTGGCACAGCTGGGGAAATACCTACATAGGTGGAAACATATGAAGATAAGTTACTTCAGGATTATTTAAAAGCAAAAAAAAAAGAAAAAAGGCATTTGGTTTGTGTATCTGCTCCCTCTTTCTGACTTTCGTCGTTGGGGTTAACTGAAACAGTGAAGTTATTTGCTGTTTGCTTGTTCTCAATGACCTGGGAAGTTTGTTGACAGCTCAAAAGCCATACTGAGCAAAAATAACAAAAATATCCCAAATAGCTGAAAACTGAAATAGCTGAAAGCTTAAATTCCCTGCTGGAAAGGTGGTTTGTTGAGGAGAAAAAAATAAATTCAGAAGTGGTATCCATTAGTGGCTATAAATAAAGAGTTGTCCATTTAGGCTCTCAGATGGGTAAAAGAGAGGGGTTGTTCCAGTTTTTTATCTTAACTGTGTGGTAAAAAGTAAGGTATGTCATGCCCTGCCATTTTTTAGGTAGCTCTAAAAATAGCTGCACTTGTGCTGCTTTCTGCTCAAAGAAAAGTCTTTAAGTATGCCTGCATAAATGGCAAAAGAGGTTTGGCCACAGTCTGAAATAAAAACATGAATTCATGAATCATTTCACTTCTAATAAGTTCTTCCCTGTAGGGCAGCATCTCTATTTGTTGGTGTGTTTGCAGATGTGATAAACCACTGAATTTCGTTCTAAACCAGTGTCTTTAATCCTGTGAGCAATATGGAAACCATGTAGGGAGTAGCTAATGTGTTCCTAGGGGTCAGTAGGTCTGGTCTTTTGGAAAAAAAAGCCTGGTTTACAACCTCACAAAGGAGTGGGCTGATTTTTCTTCCTTGAGAACAGCAGCTGTGGTGGTGAAGAGGGTGCCACAGACCAGCCTAAAGTAGTGATGTGCTGACACTCCGCTGGGGACCCTGGAAGAGCCCTGGAGACTCCAGGGGCTTCCATGGTGTTTGGGAGTGGCTTTGGAGGGGATGCCAGTTTTTCTAGTCTTCGGGCATTGGGATTAACCTTTTCAAGAGGGGCACCTTGTGCAATCTGGGTCTTTGTGTTTCTTGTACTGTGTACAGTGCTGATCCCATAAATTACTTTTTTGGTTTAAAGTCTTTGTTTAAAGAAGTAGCTACCTTTCAAGCTTAGCTGTGTTTCAGCCTAATTAAGTGAGGAACTTGGAAGCTTGCATGAACAGCTGAATAATAATTAATCTCTCTTTGACCTCACTGGTGCAGAACTACGGCCTTCATCTTCAGACCTAGATTTCTTCTGCCTTAGTGTTGACTGGCCAAGCACTGACACTTCTCATGCCCTCTTTCCCCTTTAATGCCAAGTGCTTCTGAGGACATGTTGCACTTACGAGGCTTCTTCGGAAAGTGATAATAAAGATGGAATGCTCTTGGGCTTGTCCCAAGTCTTGCTCATTGTGGCTCCCTGCGTGCATTTTGCCCAGCAGTTCTCCAGCGGCCAAGAGGGCTGTTACAAATGTCTCTCCTGAGTCATGGGTAACACAGGTGGGCAGAGCGCTTCCAGCCTGTGAGCTTTGCTTCTCTTATCAGCGGACGTTGGCAGTTTCCAAACAAGCAGTTGCGATAGCGGCTTCTGGCTGGGCAGGACGGGGAAGGCCTTGGGGGAGGAAAGGCATGCGGGTGGGTAGGTTTAAAGGCACAGGAGAGTTCTAGGGGTTTGGTGCTTTATAACTAAGCTACGTGATCATGGTTAAAGATAATGAACCCAAAACAAGCAGTGGGAGAGAGTGTTGAGGCTTGGGTTTCTAAAATTTGGTGCCTTGACTTGCATAATATCGGGATGTGTAATATTTTCCATGGAGATTTAGCTCTACTTAAAATAAGTAAAGACATCTTGATTCAGCAATGTTGGTAATCCCAGGATGAATATAGGACACAGTTCCACCTGAATTAGAAATACCTCGTGGTTTTGGCTTCTAGCTGGGTACAAGTTGGCTTGGCTTCTTAACACACCACAGTCCAAGCTTCCCATGGGAGAGTTAATGAACATCTAGGGAAAGGTGTCCCTGACCATGGCAGTGGACATTGAACTAGATAATCTTTAAAGGTCCCTTCCAACCCAAGTCTATGACTCTCTAAACACTATCCCTGTTGGGACTTGGGGAAACCCCCAAAACTCCACTTAAGAGAAACTGATCAAAATGACTAAAACCCAGTAGGTAGCAACTGCTGATCTTGGTACAAGTTACATTTAAGTACAGGTGACCATGGTTCAAGCACAGCTTCTGCAAATCTACTCTCATGCTTACTGAAGTGCCCTTCTGCATAGCTGCTGTGTCTCCCTGGTGGGTAACTGGGGGTGAAATGTGCCTGTGTAAGGCATGATGCCATGTCACCCTTTCATGCAGGGGTGCTGGTGCAGCCTCTGCAGCCACCTCTATGCCGTCAGGGACGGGGCAGGAAGTCTCTGCCACAATCGGGTCTCTGTGCTCTCTACACAGATGCGCCTTTGTTAACTAATGACTTGTCTAACTTGCCACTGTTTTTTAACCCGTCTCCGGATCATTGTTACACTGACTTGTACATTGACTGTAGAGCTGCTTTTATTGCAGATGTGTTCCTGGAAAGCTGTAAATGATTTCTAAATCTCTAATTTATTTTTGTTTTAATGAAGCCATCAAACCATCTCACCAGTGCAGTGCATGGCGTGTATTGAGCGATGAGCACTTACTTTTGTAGTGGAGATGTTCAGAACTGACTGTGAAGTTCTAATGAAGTTCTGTAGGAGATTTTTTTTTTTTTTTTTTTTTTTTTTTTTTTTTTGGTCTTTTTAGGGAGCTGTTCCTAAGAGACCATTGCCTTTGGAAGAGCGCAGATGTTGCTACCATATTGGACCAAAGAGGCTGAGTTTCAACGATGCTTCCTTTAATTTAGTAGAAAGGAAGGAGACCAGTGTATGAAATCAGGAGTTGTGGAGTTGGTGTCTTGTAGTTCCTGACTTTGCTGAATAAATTGAATTGCCTAAGGACTGGATAGGGGTAATTACATGCCAGCCTGTGTCCTTTAGGCATCAGATGGTATCGTGAGAGGTATTGTTAGGAAGAAAAAAAGTCTCTAAGTTGGAGGCATTGTGTAGAAAACAGACTTAAAAAAGAATTGGCCATTGTTTTCTCCTTGAAACGAGCAGGAAGAAGCTGCATATGACATTATATTATTGTGTAAAGTAGTAACTGAGTTGTACAGGGCAAGTGATGTTCAACACTTGTGGTGCAGCACTGTCTATGTTCTTCACACAGTTACCTCAGGAAGGGCGGGTGTGGATGTGTGTACTCTCGGGGTGATTCAGCCCCTGCTCATTCCTGAATATTCGAGAATCAACTTGCTGGGGAAAATGTCTGCTGGAAGCTTCTCTTGCGACAGAAGGATCATTGAATGTAATCACATCCTTTATTTCTGTAAATATGGCTCTTTTTGACAAAAAGTAGCTGGATACCATTTTATCTGAGGGAGACACTTGCAGAGCATATTGGGGTAGAAAACAAACAAACTTCTTGCAATTTGTCTGAAGTTGTGTATTACCTTTGAAAGTTGAATATGTTTGAGATGAGTCTTAATGTGATCTGGAGGAACTGAAATGAAGCATGTGTCTTCATAAACTGCTATCTATGAGCCTAGATTTTGTAATTGTCCTCCACAAATGGAATCTTGCTTATGTGAGTATGAGGTGGGGATTTAACTTCTAGGAGAAGAAAACATTGTGAAAGCATGTATATATCTGAAAACATACACAGAAGTTCTGATGGTCCCATTTGTGCATAAACAAACAGACTTGTGGCTATCTGAAGATGAAAGGGAACTGAAAACGTGACCAAAACAATGTTGTACGGGCGCTCTCTTCTAAAGATCTGTTGGGTGATAAATGTGCTGCCAGAGTTTAGCTGTGTTCATCATATGTGTGAGCAGCTAAAATTATGATGAAATTATAGTCGCTTCTTCAAAACAAAGACAAGTTGATACTTGAAACAATAGGGAAATTGTAGGAAGACTGGCCCATGAGCAAGAGGGAAGATGATGTCATGTGAACGCTGTCATGAGATTTAGATGATTTAAACTGCATCTGCCAAAGACTTGCAGCCCTCAATAAGTAACTCAATCATCTTTTGCCTTGGTTCTAGTTGGAAAATACTACAGAATTTTCCATTTCCAACATCTTTTTCCGTTTTCCAGGGTAAAGAGGTATAGTGCATAATGCTTTTACCTGGGTCCTTGTCCTGATGAAAATAAACCCAGATCTACCATCCGTGCTAAGCAAAGGGCCAAGTTCTGGATGACTTCCTTGGTGAAGGAGCAGGTGCATAGTTCTTGTAGTTTGCATAATTTCCACCGGACACATGAAAGTGATGTGGAGCTCCAAGGACTCAAAATTAATTTCCTTACAGGTGAGGAAATCTCTGTTTCTCCCTGCAGGATGAAGTATTTTGTATGCTGCAGGGGGGGTTAAAGGTAGTATGTGCAGTAAGCAGAAAGTTATTGTTCCATTTTGAGGTAAGTTATGACTTTGAAGATAAAATTGATTCCATTTAAGGCCAAGTCTTTTTTTGAGCAGCCAAGTTAAAACTTGGAGGAAGGTAATACTGAGCTGGCAGTGGAGGAACACATTGCTACTACAGGATTTATTTGCAGTAAAGTTTAAGTGGCTTTTCATGATTCCTCCTGTTCCAGACTTAAGGAGTGCTGCTGGGGCACCAGCTTCAGCAGAACTGTTGGGTGGGGCTGGGTTTTCTGGTAATAATGAGCAAGGTGCTTCTCATTATTTTCTGCTGCTCTGAGATTAATGGTAACAGGCCGGTAGTCTGATTTCTTCTGAAGCGCAAAATTACAGATGGCCAAAGCCATCTGAATAACTCGTGACATGCTTAAAAACGTTCACTTTTTTGAAATGACACTTCTGAGAGTAATTCAGTAGGGATAGGTGCACCTCCAGGTGGCCAAGTCAGAGCCTTTTTATCCAAAGGAGGTCTGGGCTGAAGAAGCCTTCGTCAACTCTTGGGTGTGCATCATGTTCACATCAGTTGAAATCAAGCATGTGCCCTTTCTGACTAAGGAGACTTTTCTGAACCCTCTTCTGTTCTACAGTAATTTGCCAATAGTGCTTCTCTTTGCTCAGTTTCATGTGTCAGCATTTGTGGAAAAGTTGTTTCTTCAACAGTGTTTGGGTCATTTCATTTTACCTCAGTTATTTAAAAAAAAACACAAAACAAACAAATCAAACACTACCCAAACCCAACAAATAGCTGTTTTGTTGATTCACAGTGTAGTAGAATGAGGAGTGACTTCTTTACTAGTATGAAAAGTAGTAGAAGATACTGGCTGTGTTTAGGCAGAGGAAGACAATTATATTTGTTTTTCATTTATATTTGTGTTAGACTTGCATTCTTCAGTGCCATAAAAATCTGATTATGAGTAAGTAAGATGAAATATATTTTAATAGCACTATGTTAAGCAGCCATGGAAAATTCCCAGTCTGAGCTTGTGCAGGCATTTGAATACTACGAAGTCCATGTACTTTGGGTTTGTTGTGTTTCTTTTTTTCCTCTTTTTTTCAGGTTCTTTTTATTTACTACTTAAGAAAAAACACCTCTCTGGGCAGGGAAGAATCAATAATACTGCATTTTGAGTGCTACACTTGCATTTTAATTTAGGCATCCTGGTAATTTAACTTGAAGTTACTTGCAGCCACCTTCTTTATAATTCATTTAAAGCAACATCCTTGTTATGGAATGCCTATAAAGTCCTCCCAGGTTTCACAGACTGACGAACTGTACCATGCTGTGGGAAGTAGATGTTTATAGAATTGTCTGGGCTGATATTTTCAAAAGACTTGGTTGACTTAATTCATTGCTGAGTAAAATAAATTGCCATGTAAAGGTTTGTGCACCTGAGTAGACATACTTTCATACTAAAAGCCAAGTCATGGTTGCCTGGGCTTTGGGGCTAACAGGGGTTGCTCATCAAAGCTTGTTGTCTAGTGTTGACTAGCAGTTTCCAGCATACTTTTTGGGGTGGCAGCATGGGGGGGCAAGGGGTGGCTGTGAATGCAGAGCAGGGATGTGTAAATCTACTGGAGCATTTTCCTTATTGTAGAAAAGCAGGCTTTTGTGAGACTTAAAATTGCTGCATGGCCTTACGTATGTTGTCCATCTGTTGCCTAATCGAGGTGTATGTTAGTCTGTATGTTAGCCTAAGGTATTGGTTAGCGTGTTTTGAAATATGATAACTTCTTGAAGACAAGGTGGCTGAAGTGGAAAGAGGTGCCTGCTCCTCTTGCTAGCAGTGGTTGGAAAGAGGTACATTCTTGCTAGGAGTATAATCCCTAGGTCTCTGCTGTTGTTTCATTACTTTCACCAGCTGCAAAATCTGCTGGATCTCACTTTTGAGTACCTCTTGTCTCAAGCAGCTCTATTCTTGCCAGGTCTTTCTCTGGTCTCCCACCAGTTTTTCTAATCCAGGGAGGCACAGCTCTCCACAGCTGGCTCTTGCAGGCGCTTCCAGGCTGGGGGAGATGCGGCTGCTGGTCACAGCTGGCAGGTCTTCATGTGCAGGAAAGAGGATCTCCTCCCTGGATTTAGACCAAAAATGTGGATTTTAGAGTCTCAGCCTGTGTAAGTCATGTTGAAGTAAAGAGTGTGGTCTGATTTCAGGCCTGATCCTGGAGAAGTGACGCTCTGCTTCTAGCTTGAGCTAATCCCCTTACCTAATGGTAAGAGCTTGGTTGCAATGGATTTGCACCTTGATGTGTGAATGATGCACCTCTCAGAGGTTACAATGTATAGTCAAAATAGCTTGGCTGAGAACGTCCTTTTCCTGTCAAGAGGCATGCAGCTGTTCAACCTTGGTTTTATTATGGTTTTGCACACTGGACATAGTAAACTAGAAGAGAGTCTCACCCGAGATGCATTTCCTTGTACTCCTCATTTATCTCTGGGATAAATGCCCCCTTTGTCAGGTGTTAATGCTTTAAATCACTTCTGTTTGGTTAAGCTTTTCTAATTGCTTTGTGGTTTAGTTTCGGATTAAATCTTCTGTCAACCTGTATCACAGTGAAACACAAAAAAAAACCAACCCCATATGGAAGCAACTTCTCTGTTTTTCTGCTTTTTCTGCTCCTGCCTTAAGTACTAGTTTGAGGTAGTAATTTTTCCTTCTAACAATTACCAGTTCTTGTAAACATGCATTAAAAAAAAATCAGTGCCACAGCAATGCAGGAAATGTTCATCCCTGTCATGAAAACAAGGATGCGGAATGGGAATGCGTCTAAGGTGTGCCTGCAAATGAGGAAATGTGCCAAACCTCTTTGTTGAAAGGTGGATCGCAGATTTTAAGCTTCTTTGGAAAGATGCTACAAGCAGTGAGGAAAGGTGTGTGGTCATGCATCCAAGGAACCTGTAGGCTGCTTTGTATGACCTGCCTTGGGGATTTGTCTATAGATGCTAGATGGGAAACAGGATGAAATTACAGGGCTCAGTGCAGCATATAGCATGAAAGTATCCATGACAGGAGGAGAGAAGGCTTGCTGGTGTAAATACATGCTCCATTTATGGGTTTTCTGCTAAAGGTGTTCCCTTCTGGGTGAACAAACTTAAAAGGAGTCAACTTTTTATTATATGTAATATATATGCAAAAAATCCCAGTAAAAGAAAAAATGACTTGCCAGAATGACTCAGGTGACTCGCCCTGTAGATGCTTCGTTTTATAGTTGCACAAGTGCAGGAAAATCAAAGCCGATATGCCAGTAAGAATAGTGTTACTGAAAGGAAATGTATCTGGTCAGGGAGAAGAAGCAGACTAAGCACAAGCGGGAGATTGCTTTTCAGAGGGTTGTGACCTTGAGGGGCTGAATATAATGAATGTAATGTATCAGGCTGCCTTTTTACCTTGCAACTGCTGCATACCATTGGTATTCATCAGCAGTGATGGGGCTCTGCAGTGGCAAGCCTTGCAAAGCATCACCTTGGCTCTGAGAGAAGTTTAAAGCTGATAAAGTGCAAAACTGGTCAATGTGCATGCAGGAAATGCCTTTTACTTCATGGCTTTCTATCTTTATGTGAAATAAAGCTCAGTTGCTAAATGTGCCTTCAGTATAGATCCCAAACTCTTTTCTACTACACTGCACCTTCTGTATGTATTACAGTGGTGTAAAATGCCACTGGTGCAGGCTGCTTTGGTGTCATAAAGCCTCTGGGAAAGTGATTAGCCTAGATTCACACAGTCCTTCTGCTCATATCATCCAGCAGCTGAGAGAGAGATTGGGCTGGCATTAGATTTCTCTTCCACTACTGACACCTAATTTTCCTTGTCCCCTTTGCTGGGGAAGTGGATTAGGTGTTTTCAGACGACTGTTGAAATTGATTTTTGTCTAAAAACGTTTGAACACAGGTTTGAGAAGTAACTTGTGACCAGCTATATTTACTGACACTTCGATGTTTGTTTCAGGATTAGTAGATTAGATCATATTTATGAGATGTTTACAAACTGAATTAATTTTGAATTGAAAAATAAATTATTTAAGATTATAGGTTTTTATCCTTCACAGTTTGATGTATTCTCTTAATATTTCAAGGGGATGGGGAGGTCCTTTCATGTTGAAATACAACAGTGATCAAATCTTCTGCATTTTACATCTCAGTTCATGGCTGAGTGTTAAAATTTGCTGGAAGTCTTTCTTGAATTTATGACCTGGGGAGGAGAAGGAGGTAATCACCGGAGGAGGAGGAGGTGGGAAGAGCTGACAGCCAGACCTGCTGTCTGCTCCAGACCCAAGAGAAGCGTCCACCAAAGTCTCAGAGGGTGCTTCCTCTCATTCATCCCAGACTATTGATGGGGGTAAGGTAGGACAAACAGAAAGACGACTTAAAGTAGAAGAAAGGGCACTTCTTCAGAGTTGTAGACAGGTACAGTAATTTAGGAAGATCCCTAAATTGCTGTGGATGCAAATTAATTCTAGCATAATGGAAAGTGGAATAAGTTCTCTTTCAACTGCTGTGAATACAAATTAATTCTAGCATAAATGGAAAGTGGAATAAGCTCTCTTCCCTTCCTCCTCCCCAACCTTGTAGACCTGTGGGCTTGTTTACAGGTCTTCTAGGGAATCTTAACTGAGGGCTGCCTTTTGACTCTCCCTCACTACCCCCTTTCTCAAGATAGGGAATATCTATTTAAACAGTGTATACCCTGAATACTCTTTTTCTTTAAGTGCTTACTTCTGGGTTGAAGGTCCCACCATAACTCTCCAGCAAACATGTTTGCTCCTTTCTGTGTAGAAACTGAATACCTGTTACTTAGTGGGTTGTGAATGCTTTCATATGCTGAAAGGATGCGATTAAAATACTGCTGCCATCTCATTTTTAAGACATGCATTTCATTGCTGTATGCATGGCAGTGAGCTGCAGGAAGTCGGAGGGGAAAAAGGCATTGGATATCACATGCTGTAAAAAATGCAAACGTCCTTTTGAATCCCGAAGCTCTTCGGGGTTGTTGTCTGAACTGCATGTCCTCCCTGCTCTGAGCGCTGCTGGGATGCCTGCCGTGAGGCTGGCTGTGTGTGTCCTATGCAAGGAGCCACGCTGAGCTCGGCAGTGTACCTCTGCATCCCCTGCGCGATCTATATGCATGAGCTGTGCCTGCCAGCCTTTGCCTTGGCTGCATAGGAATAAGCCAGTGCTCTGCCCTTTAATGATAAAGCTTGCCATTATGTTTTGCTTAATTGGTTGTGTTTTCATCAGGTGATCTCCAGACAGGCAATTTGGAGCTGCTCGGTGATTATTGTGGTTTGCAGCGTACAAATTAGTGTGGGAAGTTGCGAACACTAGCCTTGCAACTTAGGACTTCAGTGGCAGGATCAGCTTTTTCTGCCCTCACCCAAAGCATGAACAATAAGGAGGAGAGCACAGGCAAGGTGCCATGCTGCTTGCTTTTTGTTGGGACATCTATGCACTCCAGAGGATCATTTAATCTTCCAGACCTGCTTTGGTCCAAGCCAGGCACTACAGGTGAGCTTTGGATGTAGAGAAGTGCACTTCACCAAAGCAAGTTGTTTACATTCTGGATTTTTAGGATTGATTATTTTTTATTTAATTATTTTTACAGGATGGTTGGGTCCTGGGTATGTAGTACCAGTTCCCTACCACCTCAGGTTGTTTCATAATCCATGTTTGACTTGTTCTGTGTGATGCTGGTCTCTTCTTCCAAGTAGCAAGTGATAGGACAAGAGGAAACAGCCTCAGGCTGCACCAGGGGAGGTTTAGACTGGATATTAGGAATAATTTCTTGACTGAGAGGGTGATCAGGTATTGGAACAGGCTGCCCAGGGAAGTGGTGGAATCACCATCCCTGGAAGTGTTCAAAAACCATGTAGATGAGGCCCTTAGGGGCATAGCTTTGAGACCCTGTGAGACCTGTGGCAGATGACCAATTCAGTATCTGGGATTTTTTAAGGGCAAAGTTTCTTATGAAGAGCCAAGTTGTGTGGATAAGGCCCAATAGAGAGAGTAGTGAAAATATATTTCTACCATCGCTTTGCCTTACTGGTTGTTGACAGACTGGTCCCAAAAGATCAGCTGTAGGAGCACATGAGAAGAGATTGCTAGCGTAACTTCACACATGTGGATTTAGAAATCCTTCTCTACCTTGATGTGGGTTTATAAGCTTGTCATGTAGCATAAGCTACCAGGCTTGGCAACTTTTAGCTTTTGGATTGGGAGCTGCCAGCACAACCAAGCATGGGGGATGAGCTACAGGCATTTTGGCAGGCTGTCCTCATGTCCCTGACTCAGTACTAGAGCTGCACAGAAGCATAGCTACTTACTAGACGATACGGAAAACCTTATGTTAGCAGAAGCTAGTGGTGATTTAAATTGGCTTGTTTGGGCAGTCGTGCTGGGATAACTACTCTTGCTATATTGCTGTAGGCTCTGGTAAATGGTTTTTAAGAGGAGAGTCTCTGTTCCCCTGCTGCTTTTATGCGCGCTGTCCTTTCTTGGTTCTGTCTTCCTTCAAATACCTGTTGAGGGTAAAAAAACCTCAACTCCTATAGACGAAGAATTAGTGTGTGCATGTATACAGATTGATTAAATTCAGTTGGCTTAAAGGAAACAACGTTTTAAGTTTTTTGTGGGTTTGTGTTTGGTTGTTTTAGTTTTTTTTTGTTGTTTAGATATTTTTGTGGGTTTTTTGTTTTTTCTTTCTCATTTGTAGTCATGAATAATTAATAAAAAACATGTGGTTTTGGAAGAATTAGTCCTTGGCAAAACTGCTGTCATCAAAGACAGAACTGCAACTCTTACTGAAATCTGTGAAGGCAGAGTTAGGGCTTGGTTGGTTCTTAGGGTAAGTCTTAAGGGTTTTGTTTTTTTGGTTTTTTGTTTTTTTTCCTGAATATTGTATATTCATCCTTAGGAATTCAAACAAGGGGAGAGGATTGCATGCTACTTTTAAGATGACCATGGATGTAGCAGCAGGTCTGCCATTTTCCTGGCTACTGCTACCCTTCACCCCAGCATAGACTGATAGAAAGGTATACAGTGTCCTTTTCCCGTGTTCCTTACATCTCCCTGCTGTCATCAGTAAGTCAGCCCTCTTCCTTCTCCTCACCCACCTGTTGACTTTTTGAATTACTTCTCTTTCTTACTGAGTTTTAACAGATTAAAATTCCCCCCCACAAGCTAAGGTGCCAGGGGGAGAGCAGTGGAGGTTGTGCTGTGTGCTGGGCAAGTCTGTGGTACTCAGTGATGATGATGATGCACGTTGTGACCTGAAACTGCGGATCTGGTAGATTGAGTAAAGTTGCTGTACGTGTTCCCTCCTCCCTCGATTTCTCACTTTTGCAGTTTTATTCAGGTTGATTGCCAAGTAGTAGTTGGATTTTTTTAATTTCAGAATTAATCAGAAATACCACTGACTTGACAGCATAGATACTGTTATTTCTTTACCTAAATTTGCAGGCACTAGGAAGAGCTGTTGTCCACTTGCCTGTCTAACTTGACTGCAACTGATAATGACAGTAGGCTTTCCAGTTTCCTGTATTGTCATGTTTCTGTAGCCATGATGCCATGGGGTACGTTGGGCAGTCTTGAAAGTGAAAAAAACTTGTCAAAACAGAAAGGTAAAATTTGTATCTCTCATGAAATTCTGTAGCAATAGCAGTAACTCTCCTGAAAAGACATGACGGCATCTTATTGCTGAATTTGCTTCTGATGGTATCTCATTGCTGGATTTGCTTCTGATAGTACGATAAAGCTGTTGTTTCCTAGCCATGTGGAAACCTCATTGTCCTCAGGAGCTGGTAACCACATCTTCAGAGCAGACAAGTGCAATTGCTTTTTGGCTCTTGAGTGAAGTCTGTTAGTGATGTTTGTCTTCACACTCAGCAGCAGAAGGTAGGGAGGAGTGTGCTTGGCCACCTGCATATATAGAGAGTAATCTCTATGCTGCTTCTGTGGGGCATAGCTAGAAGATAAAATGTATGGGGTTGATGTTTGTGTTGATTTTTAGTTGTTATTTTTAAAAAGCCCGCATTATATGAAGTGGTGCTCTTGTGAGAAGGGCTGATACTTTCGAAGGCATGGGAAAGGTACAAATTTATTCATGTTCCCTCTTGAGTCAGTCGTAACACAGGTTTTAATCCAGTTTCTTGTTTGTAAAGTGGTATGCCATCGACAGCGCTGCACTATCTCCAGTTACTGAAACAGAAGGAGGTGGAGGCTGTTCAAGGTTAATCAGCAGCTGTTGCACAGACCTCACTCAGGAACAGCAGAGCTGGTGCTTTGATCTGGTGTGGGGGATGGACAGGCAACAGAAACATCTCATTTTCGAGGAAATTTTATTCTGCAGGAAACTAACCCCCCCTAAGCTGACCTTACATCCCATGGAAATATCTTCATAGCTTTGTTCTGCTTTAAAACAGTAAAGCAAAGTGGTATTAGTCAGAACTAAATTCTTTGAGAGAAAGGTGTTAGTGGTGTACTCCTGTGTTGTCTGAGGAAATTCTGGTTAGTGCTGTGTTCTGAAAATGATTTTTAGCCAATTCAGCTGCATTAATTATGTGCTTAGATTTAAGTGCATAGTCAGTTCATGGAGTTTAAGGTACTGAAATTTAAATCACATGCTCAAATACCTTCCAAAGCTGTGCTTTCTCTCACTATTTGCAAAAAGCTAAGGTTCGACTAGTCCTTCTCTGTAACTCTGTCCATCCCTTCCTGCCCCAGATGAAAACTGCTGTTTTTTTTGAGTATTAACAGAGGGAAGGCAGGCTGGCTGGAGAGGAGTGGAGCCCATCAGTAGTCCTATCTTGGAGTGATTTCTGGAGCATTTGTGTATTTCCCTTTTGTATACTGTGTGGCAGTAGCATATGCAGACTTCTGTAGTGGTTTTCATATTCAGCCACCACTGACATCTGACTGTTGTGGAAGCCTTTTGTCGATGAGTGCAGGGAAGTTGTACTGGGGAAGCAAAGGAGAGGATCAAGATCAGTACTCTGAATGACAGAGTAGTATGTCAGGCAAATGGCCATTGCTACTTGTTTGTTTCCCTGGACTTGGGTATGGTCCTTCTTAGGTAAGAACAGGTCAGCTCTTCTGCTTAAGAGGTCGAACACTTCATTTTCGGGTTGAAGTCAGTGAGTGATATACAGCTTCCAGTGAACTTCATGGGTTTGCCACAGAGCAGTCTGAGGCCAGGCATGCAGTTGGCATGTTAAGGTGAAGGGTACCTAAAAAGTGTTTTCAGTAATGCTTAGCTAACAATGAAGGGCAAGTTTTTAGAAGCAAAACTGTTCATTAATACAAGACTAGCAAGTAAGTTGTATTCTTTTCTGGTTAGCTTCTTCCCTGCTGTGGCCCTCCTTGTTTCAAATCAGTGTGTGAATTGGTAAATGGGAGGAACAAGGATAAATGTGGTTTTGGTTATCTTTTGCATTAAAAATCTATGTCCAGCTTGACCTAGTTAATAACATCTCTTCCTGTCTCTCAAACTTTGTATTTGGAGCCAAGCTACTGAGGTGTATAAACAAAGGTTCTCAAAATACAAATTGACTATTGTTCTTTTTGCTTTGCCAACCCCTAACAGCAAAATGCTTTTACAATGCAGATGCAGCATAACCTACGTTCATTGCTGTTAATTTAAAGCAGTTTTAACTGCTTTGAATCAACTGCATTGATGAGTTGGCTGGATTTTATATTATAACGTGTGAATGAATAGTGTTTTAACTTGGATAAGAACACAGTTATTATACAATATCTGTTCTTTTATATAGAGAGATATACTTTATATAAAAAAAATGTGGTTAACATGCAGACAGTTCTTTTATTCAGCATACAACCTGTATGCCTACAAAATCTATCATATTAATTACAGTATTGCAATGAATGCTCCACCATTTTACTTTGTCTCAACTAAGTTCTTAGTTAATTTTGAGAGTTTCAGCCTATATGTCCAATATAAAGTAAAAAAGGATTTTTATCATTTCCAGGAACAGAATACAGAGGAAGGCAAGAGGTAGCGTTTGTGTTTTCAGCAGCAAAATCTGAGAGGTAGAAGGACAAGGAGGTTCTCCAGGTGGTTTTACAGCTGTGAGATTTGCAAACCTATTTCCTTTGCCTTTTGCAGTTGGTAGAAATTTACTTGCTATGGAAATGATGGCATACGGCCCTTCTTCTGCAAATGCTATTCCAAGTATTTTTACAACCTCGCCTCACAGAAATAAAAAACACTGGGTTTCAGTAAGTGCTCTGTGGCTTTGTTTGCCCCCTTACCACAGAAGGACGAGGTGTCAGGGAGCTCTGCAGTAACCCAAGTTACTGGGCTTCTCTCCCCAAAACAGGTTCAGATCAATATAACGTGCTGTCATGTGTGTTGAGTGGAGTCCTTCCTCAGGTGGGTCCCGTACAATAAATCTTGTCCATAAATTACCTACTCTGGAAGATTTTGTTCTCACAACTGTCACGTGCATACCTAATGCATGGCGGAGGGACAGCTGCCCAGTCGGTGGCTGTAACTTGCATAGCTTGTGAGGTATCTTTTGCCAAGACCTTTTTGTTCTTTCTCTCCCCCGTAGGGGAAGGCCTTGCAGCCCGTGGACAGATAGGGTATTGTTGAGCTACCTTGCCAGGGAACACGTTGTATTTGCATTTCAGATGCCTCAGGCTTTTTGAACTGCATTGTTCCAGCCTCCCCTGAATAGCAGCTATTGACCCCTAACAATGTACGTTTGTTTAAATCAAGCCGTTTCCTCCTTTAAAAAAGCTTATTTTAGGACTAGCCCAACCAAGTGAACTCTTCTGTGCAGGCCCCCTTTGCCCCCTTTCATAGTCAGAAAGAAATATGCAAAATTAATTATTTAATTTCAAGATGGAAAACATTTTCCTTCTTGTGTGAGGCTATTTTGAATGCTGAGGTTTTGGCAAATTTTGTTGCAGTTTGATGTTTGTAAGCTTTTCATTGCCCTTGAAAGCTCAGAGATTTTGGCAAATAATAAACCAGTGGAACAACAGGAGTTGTGGTGTCCTGAAGCACTTGAACTTGACTGCATTTTGACAAATTGGCTTTTTTTTTTCTGTTTATACATGTATTTAGATGGATTGAATTTATCTAGGAGGAGGAGGGGGGAGGCTGATGGGTACAGACACTTAATGCCCACCCAGAAAGCGTTTCTCTGGGTGGTGGGAAATGTTGGGCCAAATTCCCTTTGCTACTTGGGGTGGCTGTAGTACGTGCCTCCACATCAGCTCTGCAGAGCTTGGTGGCATCAGTAGTCACTGTCATTAAATCTGTTACAATTTGTGAGCAAAACTGGTTATTTTCTGATGGGGAGAGGGCAGGTATAAGCCCTTCTCCTGTGGAGTTGTTAGGTCAAGGCAGGGAAGCCCAGTGACGTAAAAATTTTCTGTGAGCTGAACAACCTTGTCGTCCTTCCATTTTATGCCAGAATGATCCCATTAATAACAACAAAATATTTAAACATGAAACAGCGATTGTCAGATTGAACGAGGTTGTTTCATGGTCTGGCAATTCATTCTCCTGGTGTCCTGTGATAACTCAGGAATATTGCCTCTCATGGGGTTTCTATGGGTCTTTCTGTTGGATTTCTGTAGGTATTTCTGTGGTATTTCTATTAGAAAAATATGCTAGCAGGTCAAGGGATGAGAGTGTTCCCCTCTACTCAGCACTGGTGAGGTCACACCTAGAATGCTGTGTCAGGTTCTAGCTCCTCAGTACAGGAGGAACATGGACATACTGGATTGGGTCTGACAAATGACCACGAAGGTGATGAAGGGGGCTGGAGCATCTCTCCTATGAGAAAAGGCTAAGAGAGCTGGAACTACTCAGCTTGGAGAAGCCTCAGTGGGGGGCTTCATATATATATATATAT
>NW_009937346.1:0-5919 GCF_000696875.1 Nestor notabilis
ACTGCTGTAGCTGAACCCAGGACACCAACACATAGATTAAGTATTTTAACTCTCTTATCACTGAAGTACAACTGACTTGTAAAATCAAACACTACAATGTACACACAGGTATAACCAATGATGGTAATTGACACTGACATATTTACCACCAGGACCAGAGTGACATACTTTTTTGCAATTAAAAAAAAAAAAAAAAAAGAATAAATTTATGGTGATTTTTTTCCTACGTTGATAGTTTCAGTAGCTGTAACTATAGTCCTGTATTTTAATACAAAATGCACAAACCATTTATTTTTTAGTTCTACATATGATAGTCTCATGTTTCTTTGTAGTAGTTTGTTGTGATTACTGAATATTGAAAATTATTTTCTATAGCTCAGTAAACAAATAAAAGAAATTAAGATTTAGGTTTCTGAGAGTTCAGAGAAACTTGAACTTTAATTATAAGTGGCACCTAGAAGTAAATACGTGTGCAGCCAGCATAACAAACAGGAGCTTACTATTTCCATTAAGAACTTGGGTTTACTTTATGTGGCCATTTACTACTGCATATCAAAATGTCAATAAGAGCAAATAACATACTTTGCGGCATTTTTATAGTTTTCCAGATCTTTCTTCAAACACGTATTTTCAGCCTCGAGTTGCTGGTTGCGGGTGTACACTGTTGGAACCAATTCAATGTCTTTGGCTGTGAGCATGCCTCTCTGTACAAGTTCATACCTAGTAGAAAAGAAAGAGAGGGATTATATTCCATTTCCTTTTTCTCACTTCACTGATGTCTCCCCTCTCATGCTAGGCATTTAGCTAAACTAGAACCGCAAAGATATTTATCATCTCAGTGCCTTTACCTTCTATGATCATTAATAATTAGCAACAGTACTATCACACCACACTTCTCTATTTTACTACTTTTCATTCTAAAATACATTACAGTTCATAATACTCAAAAGACACGTTATGCGTAACGCTACTGAAAGTTCCACAATTGTTCTTTGCCTTCCTTTCTGCCAAACAGCTTAAATAGAAGACTGGAAAAAAATATTCTTGTTCAAATAACATTTGTATGTATTCACAGACCTTCTACATGCAAGATTATTTTTTGAGGACTCGAGATGGCAAAGCTGCAGATAACTCATATGAATGAGCCTAAGAGCTATCTTCAGCATGGAATACAGAGCTCACCTAGGGAAATTCCTTCATTCCTTCCTTTTTACTTATGTTCCCCTCTCATTAAATTCTATTTACCAGTATTTACCTATTTTACCAGGCCCCATGAACACAGAATTCTGTGATTCAGAAGCCTGAAGGATACTTTAGTTAAATACTTGTACTTGCCTTTTGAGAAGTGAAAAGAGAATCTGGAGCAGCACGTAATGCTTTGTAGCAACCTAGGAATCTCTATAGCCCCTGACAATGAAGTCTACTCGGTCAGTCTCATATCTTTTAGGACTATCCATCTTTTGGTAGGATGTCAATGAAAGCTAAGAATATTCTAACTGGCAGTAAAAAGGATATAGGCATTAACACTATTCATATTAGGCTTAGTTTAAAGGCATTTAAATACAGAGCTATTGAAAATACCCAAATATCTTCTATACTAAAAGAGCAGTGATGTCAGAAAAAATTTAGGGAAGCTAAATTTAATTAAAAAAAAAAAAAAAGTTGAAAGGCACCACACAAAATAAATGCTTCTGCAGAACCCTGTTCATCCAAGGAATGATTATAAGTGATCAGTATTTGCCAAAGTGTTTCAGAAGACATGAAGATTCAGGTCTACATATATGAGCATAAGATGCTTCTGTGCAAGCAGACATTGCAGAGGTGATTCCAGAATCCAGAACACATATGTACAAAACAGCTATTTCTTATCTGCTTCTGTCCTAGAAGACGGAAAAGCAAGACCTTCAGTTGGTACAAGACCTTACAGACCTACGGAAGACAAAGACATTGTGCGCTATTGTCGCCATGATATCAGCTCAGCATAGGCTCAATGGAGCTATAAATTTATATCAGATAAAGACTATAGCCCCACCATCAGCTTCCCTGCTGATAATGACTGCATCTGGAAGCTCTTCATGGGAATTCACTAGAAGGAGTAGTATGAAGATTATTTGCCTTTTCAGGTGAAAAATATATTGAACTTGTATGTGGGTTTTTCCCCTAATAATAAGGAAATCTGAAAAGAACAGCAGTAATTAGAAATAAAAAGTAATACTAAATGCTATCACCCGCACTTGGATGCAAGCAGCAGATTTGAAACTTGAAGACACGAAGCACAGCATTCCTAGATCAATAAAACATGCTGCAGGAACAAAAAGTGGTTGTAGTATGAAGGATTCTTACACAACAAGCAACTTTAGTTAAAATCAAAAAAAAAAAAAAAAAAAAAAAAAAAAAAAAAAAAAAGGGGGGTATGTTAGAAGCTCTTACATCCAAATTACATCCAATTACAGTCACCTGCTTATCTGCAGCCTGTGGACACTCATAGGAATGCTCATGCCCATGAATTAAGCTGTCACTCACAGTCCCCACCAGTAAATGAAAGATTTTTCAAAAGTTAAACTGAACATGTCCAAAGTAAAACTCATTCCATGATCACTTCATTTTCTTAAGCAAAGCACATCAGCAACAGGCTTTAACACTAAAAGAAGCTTAGTCTTCCCCCCCTCCAATAAACATTGACTGATGAGTAGGTACAATTCCTGTGGGAAATTGCAAAAATAAAGGCACTTTTCATCACAGATGATCACAACTCTACATATTCCTTTATTTGTCAGAAAAAATTCTCAACTGAATGCCCTAACTGCACCTCATGAAAACCATTGCCCTTCTGCACGAAGACACATCAGACATGGATAATTGATGAACTTAGCCTCCAGCAGAGCTAAGAACTCTGAAAGACAATTTTAATGAAATACAATTAATGCCGATAAATTCACTACACCCTTGTCTAAAAACAGTACTAACAATGAAGGCTTTTGTGCATGTAGCTGACATGGAACAGAAATCCCCACAACAAAACTGCATTGTGAAATCTCATTATCTTTCATCAGCTTAGTCCTGTAAAACTTCTAGAGCTCCTACGTATCTAGCCAACTGCCAAATAGCTTTTGTTCTCACTTCTTTCCATTACAGAAGAGAACTGGGATGCAAATTACCTTAGTTAGTTCCACGCACACAGAGGTATTTTTCTAAGCTTTTCAGAAATGAGTAATTATTCTTGAATTACTATTTAAAATTAAGCAAGAATCTGGAAACCTAAGGAACAGATGATCAGCTATGATTTTATGATCAAGCCCGGTGCAGACTGACTAAACCAGTACATTGCTACTATATATATACATTACACTGAATTCAAGGTTCTAATTGTTTAAAGGAATTGGGTTGCAGAGACCCTGCAATAAACTGACAGGTAGCACAGGACAGTTCTTTACTAAGGAATAACTCACCTAGAGATGCATACAGGGATTAAAATTTCAAATTCTAGGTTTTACAAGAACTTCCTACTGAAAGTTATCATTCCAACTGATAACGTCTTAAACCATTTCAACAGAAGGCTAAGAAATAAATGACATTAGAAAAATAAAGCACCTTTTCGCCCTAGTGTACTCCTCCAATCCATTACAGTGTGTAAGTAGAAAATTTCTATTATCATGTACGCAGGCAAAAAAGTAGGTATGTCTACATGGCCTTTTGCAAATCAAACTTGCTATTTCTTTACTTGCGTTCTGAGCCAGTTCTAATACAAAAACTGTGTATGTTTTAGTTTGATGCTGTCCTGGAACTGATAACCCTTGTTTCTCTTGGGATTTATGAACTCAGAGCAACAACATATTAATGTGATCGTATGATTTCCAGGCCAAAGAGGACAGAGAGCAGAGACAGCTTAGGCATCCCTGGAATAAGCAGATTTTTTCCACTGTCTTCAGGGAGTTGTGACACGGATGATCACAGGCTATACCCATTTTTTCAAATCTGCAAAATGGAATTTTTCTGTAATGAGTCTACCTTTATGCTCAGAGCAGACATAGTAGCTTTGTTGCACGTGCTTTGTTACGCATAACCCAGGTGATTTTTGCAAGGCACACACAAGATAGGCATAGCTTTTAACCTTGCTTCATCATCTACATTCAGTCATAATTTTAACCACATCAAACAGAAAAGAATTTTCAAATCACATTTCTGTAATCAGTCTGCAACTCTCCTTTTACTCCTAAGCTGAAACACTGCAAGGTCTCCAAGAACACTTACAGATTACCAGTCCGATGAGTATACTAACTAATCACAGTGATAACTCTGTGCATATGTGAGAACAGCAAATGATTCATTTGTTCATCAGACCAGCAACATGTTGCCAGCAGCAGTGAGCTCTCTGGGATTAGGAGGTATGGACTGTCAGATGCATGAATTTACAGCTGATCAGCCCTTCCACTTCAAACTTCAAAGCTGTCAATCCAATATGTTTAATAAGCAACAAAAGCACTACAAAGTCCTGTATATCAAAGGAATAGAAAATTTAGTGGTAAATTAGATATACTAAAAATAATTTCAATCTAATTTTTAGTTCCCTAAAGTATAACTGGAAGAAAAAGTGTATGTGCAAACAAACCTACACAAGTAGAAAAATCATGACAAGTGTGATGCAATTACACATTACAACATAGAAAAAGAGTGGGTTTGCCTTAAAGTAAAACATAATCAAATCCTAACATTTTATATAGCTGGAGAGAATAACAATGTTTTCTCAAACTCTGAAGTAAACACAGATAAGTTGGTCCTATTGAAGTGACCTTTAGATCTCAGACAGACAATTATTTCAAAGCAAGCCTTTTTATACATTTTCTCTACGTTAATTAATTTCTCATTTTAAATTCCATTAGGACTTGATCACCACAGCATGAGAGTGAGTGTGTCATCCCAATACATAATGAGGAACCCAAGTACACTAATCTGCTCTCACTTTCATTAATATTGTAAATCATCTATTTCAAATCAACATGAAACATTTTTAAATAAGGTATTAATGCAGAAAAAGTCTCAATACAGTAAGAGCAGAACCTGACATGATGGGCTCATTTGTAATGCTACAGAAAATAAAATATTACTTATAGAGAAAAAAAAATATATGTATAGCTAAGGATTTACAAGATAGGGTCTGCTAAGACCTGCACTTGCTCTGTTAAAAACCAATTTGAATGTTGCCATTGACATAAATTCAGGCTAAGTAGTTCAAAGAAAGCTGTAGTTACATAAAAAGGTGCTATTTATATCTGTCTACTATTAATTCTCTTTTAGCATAAAAAATTTCAAACTTCAAACTTGATGTTATTCATATCGGTTCTTTCGTTGAAAAAGAACACAGAAATATAGTGCTCCTTCTCTAAGGAGTCATTTAAGTCACACTGTTATGCTATAAAAAGCTGATCATCATTAATTACAAAGGCAACACCTGACTGGCAAGGTCTACACTAGCAAGACCAGAGCCTTGCAAACAACAGCAATGACTTGCCATTAAATCCATTTTCTAAGAAAATTTAAAAGCTTTGAAGGCCTTTGTAGGAAAAAAAAAAATAAAATAAGGTGTTTAAAGACTGACTACAGGATAACTCAAAAAGAGGTGTCTCCACTTCTCAGAATCTTTCAAACGCAACTTAAAGATTCAGAGCAAGCTTGTAAGTAAAGTATTTCAACAGAATTTTACGACAAGTGTCATCATTTGCTCCAAAATAATTCAGCTCTGCTCTCGAGCTTCGCAGCATCCCTGGCACATCATTCTTACTTAATTACAGAAAAAGTATACATCATGTGGGATTCCATATATGATGGAGGAGGAAGTGCAGTATTTAGACAAAGCTGCATGTTTAAACTTCTGCACAACAATGGATGAAATCCCTGCAAACTGTAAGAGCTGAAGGGGGG
>NW_009937346.1:5935-15942 GCF_000696875.1 Nestor notabilis
AACAGCTCAAGAGTTTACTCTTCTGATTACTGTAAGAATTAAAATTCTAGGGAGAAAAAAAGTATTATTTTGACTGATGTACCAAAAATTACCAAGTATCAAAAATTGTCATTATTCTACTTACAATGACTAATTCTACTCAGCTATGATGAATATCCAAACCCACCCAAACAATTAAGGTGCACACACTGTAGCATACTACAAAATACTCAGTTTTTAAGCAGGCACTCATGGTCTGGAAAGCAAGAAAATAACAAAGCCACATGATTTCTCAGCACTGCTGAAGTGAAATCATGGTCATTTGGTACTGGACTCATTTGATCCAATGATGATCAGCCTTTACACTGTAGCTGGTTTTAGTTTTCATTGGTAGTCAGTGGAGAGCAGAATACACTTTAAAATACAACTGAATTAATTTGTCCTGAAAAGGTATTTCTCTTACTTGGTCACAAAACAGGCCTCAGGTGACCACTTCAGGTTTGTCAATGTCTAGAGTTCAATGAAATGCATTCAGTTCTTCAGAGGTACCTGTTTAGGAGCTCCCTGAAGTGAGCTTTCTTGAAAGTCTGTCCTCAAAACAACAGTTTGCAGCTTCATTCTCACCATCAATATAGTTACTTGACAAAGCATTACATGTTTAAGATTGACTTGTAATCAAAAGAGTTCTCTGGAAATATATCCTGAAACACTGGCAATATTTGAACCCTGAGCATCTACTTCTTAATTCTCAGAGTCTTAAAATATTTTACCATTCCGTTTGAAAGCAGTTAAGGGTTCTGGACATTCCCAATCTGACCAGGAAATTGCAGAAGAAGTCATCCATTGCTTCAGGAATTTCAGAGACTGATTTCTCAGAGGTCAGTACTGATTGCAAAGCCTGAAATTGAAATTTGGTAATTGTTATTAAACAAAAAAGAAAAATTTTATTATAGTATCTTCTATTTCTAAAGTCATCTAAAGTCACAAATCTGTTGGAGTACAGCTGAGTGCTTCCCTTGCCTTTACTGATCAGATCTGTAATTACTGTTCCTTCTAATGTCAAGGTCTGTAAAAGGTTATAGAGAAATAACTCAAAAATCACCCAATTTAAGCAACTACACTGAACCTGCCATAATCTGATATGGACCTGAACTATTTAAACTGATGGATGATCCTGTGTCACTGGCCAGAGAAAAAAATGTTAAATCTCTCACTCCTGCGCCCTTCAGCAACCTTCAAAACTACTGATGAGAAAAGCCAGCACTTCATTTAATGAAAAAAGCCAAACTCCAAGGTGATGGTAAAATAGCTTATATTCTTTTTGTAACAATGTAAGCAATGGAGACTGAAAGAATTGCATCTCCACCATTAGATCTCTTAGGAAGTCACACAAAGATCAATACTCCCTTTTCTTCCCAACACCCTTGTGCAGGCACTGAAGCTGCCAGACAACATTGCTACAAGTGTTAGCAGCATGCAGATGGTGCACTGAGGCTTCATATGCAGCTCATCCAGTGCCATCAAGATAGACAGCTATTCAGATAAGTTCAGCTCATGGGTCAAGCACAGTTGCCAAAAGCAAAAGCAAAACAAAACAGAAATTCTACTACAGAGGGAGGGGGGAGCAGAAATAATAGTAATAAAAAAAGAGCTTTCACAGCTTTCTGTTGCAATGCAAATTTCTCTCCTTCACTCAACCCCATTCAGCCCACTCAGTGTACAGCTTGATATTAACCTCTCCTAGAGAGATTTCAAGATGCAAGGAAGTATGAAGAAAGTAAAATATGACCCAGACTGAGACTAGTCCCCCCACACACCCCAAATGCATTTAAATATAACCAGATGAGAGACTGCCACAACTTGGCAGCCAAAGGTTTGCTTAATTCATTCAGGCTGCAAATGGATTATAGTAATTTGACATACCTAAATATCAGGGTCTCAGCATCTGGTAACTTCACATTGGCACAATGCTACAACAGACTTGCTCAACAGTGCAGGCTATTATCTAAGATAAGCTATTACACTGCACATGCCTGCTTCCTGGTGAGAGGGTGACAGAACCATCTGGGGTTTGACAACTATCATTTAGTGCACTCTTGAAACTCAGATTCTATGATAACATATTCTACATATTATTAAAAAAAGATACCGCTGTAGAGATAACAAGCAGAAACAGCTTCCACACATGCCTACCACCTTTTCAATACTAACAAAACTGAAAAAAAGTTCAGTGAGATAGTCATCAAGACATGCTAAAGGCTGTGACTATGAATTATTTCCTCCAACCATTTTTAAAAGAATCTGTAGGCCAGGGATTTTTGATAACTCCATTCATTTATGTCTTATTCATGTCCTTATAGTGGGAGCCCTATCAACATGACGGCATAAATTACCTGAACATAAAGGCATTTCTCTGGATAAAACCAAACCACTGGAAAAATTTCATAGCCATTTTGCATAATACAGAATATGTTTGTTTAATCCAAGCAACCTACCTACTATAAACAGGAAGAACTGTAATGTAGAATCAAGGCCATGTAGCACTGTATTACAAATAATATGCCAAGTGCAATGTAGAATTTAGAGTATTTTCATTACTACAGATAAAGTGTAACAGACAAGTCTATTTTCTAATTGTGGTACAACAAGAACCAAAAAGAGTACATCTGCAGACATGCAGCTGCATCCCTTTTCTTGCTTCTTTTCTTTCTTTATTCTAAGTGAGGCAAATGTCTAATATTGTTGCTCATAGTTTCCTGAACGCATCTATAAAGCCAGTCTTTGGAAAAAAATGACACCATTTGATTCCCTTAATAAATGGAATTATGATAGAAATTCATTTCATCTGTGCAGAAGAGAATTTATTGGCTAGATGCTAGTACTGACAATCATTTCAGGAACCAAAGCTCAAGCTGGGAATGATACAGGGAAAAACACAGTCTAACAGACCCAGCATTGGAACAGGGCCTCAGGAAGCCATAACTAAATTCCTAGCCCTTCCACAGACTTTGTGAGGGATATTAGGCTAACCACTTGCTTTAATTGTAACCTCAGATGACTACCCATAGAATAGCACAACAGTATTTTTTTATATATATTTACGTATATATACGTGAGGGATATTAGGCTAACCACTTGCTTTAATTGTAACCTCAGATGACTACCCATAGAATAGCACAACAGTATTTTTTTATATATATTTACGTATATATACGTGAGGGATATTAGGCTAACCACTTGCTTTAATTGTAACCTCAGATGACTACCCATAGAATAGCACAATAGTATTTTTTTTATATATATTTACATATAAACACAATTTAATTGGAAACAAAGCATGTTCTTGCAAAACTTCTTAAACTAAAAAGAATGTAAGAAGGGCATTCATGGATTTTTAACACACTCAAATTAAGAAGATCAAACCTGCATTAAATACAAAGTTAATGAAGGACAATGTAACTTCACATTATTGTTTGGGATACTAATTAAATAAAGATCCTGCAATGGAAGCAGAACAGCTGTAACTACTGGAGAAAATATTTCAGCCAGCTTTCTTTCACATGTGGTTTTCCAGATTCTGTATCCTTTTCCTAGGGTCGCTATCAGCTGATGATTTTCTTTCACAGGCAAAATATTCTGCTGCTTGTGTTTAAAATTTGTATTACTTTGCAATGTCTCAAAAAAACAAACAACCCAGGAAAAAAAATAAAATGAGTTGTGACTAAGAAGGACAAATGATGACTAGAACAGGAACAGCATGCAGAATCACTGCTATCCAAAGCATGTGTTGCCCAGCACAGCTGCTATTCCATCACCAGACTAGGGGGAAATGGTATTTAGAGATTAGAGCTCTACCACCCTCATTTCCCTGTTGGGATCCAAAGAAAAATACGAACTGCAACTGTTGAGGGAGCCTCGAACTCCTTTACGACCAGTAGTTCCACTGCATGTATGCACAGATCAAGAAAACATGCCTAAATATCCCTTTTAAAACATAGCTTTGACTCCTACACACCAATTCATTTTTTTAAAGGTGAATAGCACCACCTCTCCTTTGTTTATATCTGCTGCCCTTCATTTAGTAATTAGGGCTAATTACTTCAGAAGAAAGTCTGAAAATAAGCTTTTTTTCTTAGATTTTCCTGGTTATACTTGACCTTTTCACAGAGTGTAAAAGAAACTAATCACTCAGTTTAGAAACTGTGGATATTTATATTATCTGTATTTGGAAAATCAGTTAAATATTTTTGCATTAATCACTTTCTGTGCCTTCTTTATATAATTTCCTTAAAGATTTGCATCTGGTATTTAAATGAAATCTTTAATATAGTGTCAGGTATACAAGTTACTATGAACTGCAAAAATCACTTAAAACTGTTTATCACAGCTTAGCTACTCCAAGATATAGTTATTACCTCATTCAACCCATTTCAGCCATGATTAGAAGGTAATACTCGAAAAAGTGTACCAATTATATATTGTGTGAAGAAGACAGCCATCTACTGTGCCTCTTAGCTCAGAGTTGGATGTTGAGTCAGTATTAATTCACAGGAAACAGTGCTTCTAACTTGGGTTACCAAAAGCGTTTGCTGCAGCACTCGGTTTTTTCAGTGAGTTACCATCAAGCAATCTAGCCACCAAGCCTCACAAAATACACAGTACGTTAAGAAAGCTGTCAAAGAACTACCTAGTGTATTAAAACATTTTTCTATTCATGTCTTTCCATCTAAAGGCTGAAAATAATATCTCAGTTTCAAAACTACAGAAGTGAGCTCTCCTCCTGAAAAAAAATGAGTCAAGAAGCCAGACATCTATTAGCATAAGCACAGGTCAAAGAGTTTAAGCATGCTTGTTTTTCTTTTGTTTTAAGGAAAGGTAACACTTTCTTCAGGTTGATAAATATTGTTTCCTCAACAAATACGGAGGTAAAATATTATTTAAATATAGCACTGTCAAAAGATCAATAGATCAAAATATTTTTTCCTTGTCTTGCTTTTTATTTGCATGACAACTCACACATAACTCCAGTTACCCTAAATAACCTAAGAATTGCCACTACTTGGTTAACATTAAGTCTTGAAAATTTCTGCTCTCTTTCCTTTAGTTTTCAGGTATATTCAGTTACAAAACATTAGACTTCAGTATTGTCAGTTTTCATTCAAAGTTTCATCTAGAATACAAAACTGATCTGTTGATACGTATTACTGCAAAAGAAAATGCACATCTTCCCCCCATTTTGATGTTAAGAATCATTCACCTTATTTTCTCTTTGCATTACTAAAAATTTGCTTTTGCAAAACAAAGATTATGACAATACCTTACTGATGAGGCTCTAAGATAGTGGTGATATTAGAAACAGCAGGGAAAACCACTTTTCCATTACATTGTTATAAGCACGTAACTCCAGGTAAAACATTTCTGAAAATGCAATTTAACAATCCCACTGTGTAAGTTTGAACTATTACATGACTGTTCTGAAATCAAAATGTAAGAAGTGTCAAAAATGAATGATGTGAAGCGATTGATCATTTCATTAAAGCTTTGATTTAACATTGTATAACTGCCCATTCTTTAGTTTCAATATATGAATAATTTTTCTAGCAAAGTACTCAAATGTACAAGCTTCTGTGACTCTTAGGCATAGATTCTTTCCTGTGTCAGGGATCATAATCCCATTCAATATACTCAGAAGAAGAAAAAAACATAAAATATTGATACATTGTCATACCATTTATATATTTTAAAGAATGTATCTATCTATTTGTTACATGTACTTGCAATACCAGGTTCCTTATGGAACATGAAATGAACTGAAGTTCAAGGATGATGAAACCCAGGAAACATAAGTTGCCTTTTCCACTGTGGCATATATTTACCCCTAGAAACTTCTAACAGGTAAGGAGACAATCTTTTCCTCACAAATATTTCGAATTAAATTATGATGTGTAAATTTTAAGCCACCAATGCCCACATAATTACAGACAGAGTCTTAAAATGTTTAGGTAGTTCTTACTAAAATTTGGGCATCTTCAGCCTGCTCTTGAATAGTCTGCAATGCCTTTGCCAGATCCTCATCATCTTCTTGAAGACCAAATTCATCTTCTGGTGGAACCTAAATGAAATTATTCGAAGTTAAGTATCAACATATTTTATATCTCTTTATTCCAGAATACAAGCATTTCCACTTCCAGTACGACTACTGAAAATCATCTCATTCTTGTTAAAATTTGCCACATTTAAATACAACTTATATTACTGAAATATTCATTATAAGCAGACTGAGATGTAAATAGGAATACCTGTATCTTTAAGAAAGTATTTAATGTTCAGATGTTCAAAGTAAAACATAAATCAACTGACAATAAATCTTCTCCCGAAAAAAAAAGATACGCCTGGCATCACCACAGTTTATAAAAGATTTGTGTCATCTCCCAGGATGTTTTTATGACTGATGAAGTACAACAAAAGAATGAAACATGAATAGTCTACCATATATATCAGAAGATTATCAATTTAGTAAATTACCTCTTCATACTGGTGATCATCCTTAGAGTCATCTGTTATGGTAAATTCTGCAGCTCTTGTTAAGTCTGAAACAGCTGATGCATGTGGTGAGTTCCAACTTTAAACAAGAACTATCACAAAGCAAACATCTATAAATCTGTTACTACCACTTTTGCTCTTGTTCTTTCTGACACAAGACTTTACACTTCCAGGCTTCTTTCAGTCTTTAGGTGAACAACCTCCAGAGAAAACAATGTGTACAGAGAATTCTCTCAGAGAATAGCATTTTTTTAATCAAATTCAGATGTCCAAGTTCAAACATGAACATCTGAGATCAAGCACTGAATACTAAAGGACCATTTACTGCAGCTGATACAAATGCCTTAATTACAGGACAGCTACAATAAGAAAGATAAGGAACTTTCAAAACGTAAAAATTCATTTGGCAATTATCTACAGTTCCTCCAAATGCTTTACAATCAAATTTTTCATTCCAAGTAACTACAAAATTAAAAACCAAATGTTTTTTTCATCTACTAGCCTCACAGCCCATTAAAGTATAACTAAAATGTTTTTAGCAAGATGCTCTGTTGAGTTTCCTAAGGAAATCAGTTAGCCTATAAATGACCCATGTAAATAAACCAGAATTAACTTCCAACAAAAAGAAAAACCAGCAATTCAGTACTTCACACACAGAGAATTAAAGGTACCTGATTTTCCAGCTTTGCATTAGGTTTTCCAAAACTGAATTATTCTCCTGAACACCAGGCCTTCTGCTACAGCTCTCGCAGTACAATACATATGTAAAAGTATCATCTCCATTTAAGACCCTAGCATCACCAAAACTATCAGTTAAATTGTAACCACCTGGAAGGCTAGCAGCTGAAGATTATGTCCATTTGGTTTTTAGAGATGTTTTTTAGGGTTTGAGATAAAAGATGGAGAGATGCCATTTTCTCTTGTAAACAAGGAGGGAAAAAAAAGCCAACACTAACAGGGAAGTCATTAAGTGACTAAAGGCATAATTTTCAGTAATCAAGTCAAAGCACATCTGTGTACCTCCAACTGCAGAGAAACACTACACACTTACTGTAAAAACTGCACACAGAAATAGGAAACTGCCACGAACACTTAAGCATCTCCTGTTTAGGCTTAGAACAAGAAAGTAGATGCCTGTAATACATGTCCTCCCCTAAATTTACTTCCCAACTTACTGCATCACAGATTGCAGATGTGCAAGCCAGGCCTTGAATTCAAGTCGCCACCTCTCTGTGTCTCAAATTGCACTCTCTACAAAAGCTCCATTTTCTAGCTTGACTGATTCTTAGAACGCTTAATTCTAAAACCTGAACTATGCAGAAACTGCTTTCTTCCATAAGGAAGGGGGGAAAAAGGAAGGAATCCCCAAACTATTAGGCCTAAATCTCTTTTCTGTTGCACCAGAAGAAATCTGGATTAACTCTTCTGACTTTAAAGAGAGGGCAAAGAAGTGGTACAGTTCAACAAATGCATCTTCTCTCAGCATGGACCACATGTGGATCCACCAAGGGAAACAAAGAGAACCAAGATGAAAATAGCTCATGTTGAGATACGACTTTCAAGAGCTGACGCAGGGACCCAAGCACTGGGCCAGCTTTCAATTGTCTGCCTGCCAACAGGCACATTTTGATCCTCACATCAGTGTCTGGCCACATCCTAATAGAAGAGCTCCTGATTCCTAGTCTTTGTTCCTTCAACTCAGACAGAGAAAAGTTCATCAACACAAAAAAAAGGAAACAGCAGCAAGGCACAAGCGCAGAGCAGGAGGAATAGGTTACCTTTATCGTTTGAAAAAGCAAGAAGAATGCTTGCAGCAGGCAAGTCACAATCAAAGACAGTTAATACTGACTAGTTAGGGTAATATTCTAAAAAGCCCCCTTTTTTAAATTAGATCAAGATATCCTAGCACTAGCTAGCTGACTACTAATTTCTGTTTCAAGAATGAGACTTCTAAAAGTGTGGCAATGTTTGCAGAGCATGAGTATTTGAGTACAACATTTTTTCTATGAAGCAGGGGACAATTTCCACACATACGTAGTAATTCTATGCATGAACTAAGTATCTGCGTACTCCTCTGTAACCTTTAAGCCTCTTCATTACTTTTCAGCACAGTATTCGTAAACTTTAAAATACTGCACCCAACAATTTTTCACACATTTAGTGATTTGAACAGTCTATTTTTCTAAAGCTGTCTTTTGTATGATCCCCCACCCCCATCTCAACTACTTCTTTCTGCATTTATCAAATCTTTCAATGCAGTAAGAAACATCACCACAATACTTGATAAGTAAACCACTTTCAAACACTGCTTTTTCCTGAATTTTCTACTGACCTGATTGTCCTTGCAAACACCACCATCTAATCTAACATGTCACTGCAAACACTGTGCACAGACTAAAGTATTACTTAAAATCCTGCATTTTTTTGGTCTTTTCCAAAAAAACATAGCCCAGTGCACAATAAAACAGGAATTAATTTTAAGCTACTGTACTTTCCCAAACAGCGTTTTTTATACACGTCCTGATGCAGTACTTTTTTAAGCACACCACAGTGTGAAAATGGCTCTGCAGTTTCAAGAAAGTAGGAACTGATGCACAGGCTCAGAAAGGATAATCTTCCACTTTTTTTTTTTTTAAACGCTTTTATATTCACTTACATCTTAATTCTCACAAGGCAGAAAAAACTAAGATATTGTTTGTCCTCTAAAACAAAGACTGAAAGATCCTCATCTGGCACCTCACAGCTACAGAAGAGACCAGATAGAGCTAGTCTGACCTAGTGACAAAACTAGAATTTGGGTCATCTGACCAAAAATTACACGTTCAAAAGCCATTAACAAAATTTGCTACAACTCAACTGTGAAAAGAAGTTAACTGAGGGGTTCCCCCCAAAAAAAAAAACCTACAACAAATAAAATTATGTCTAGGTTGTTGTATCATTATCACTTTGTCATACACATTACTAAACAAAACCATGAAGATCTAGCCAGTTACTCCGTGTAGCAAGCACTGGGAAATTAAAGGAGCACCTTACACAGCACACTGGGACTGTGAGCCCTGATAACAAGTCTTGTCACTCCCCTGCAGGTAAATTACATTTACAGATCAACAACTAACACAAGCTCCTTTCATTTAAGAATTTTAACTCTTGCTTAGCCTGGCCCATCAGCAGGGGAGGATTAAAGTTATCCTGCTTTTCCTGAGGGTCACTCAGGGACTCTTACCCTCAGCAATGAAAACCACCACCACGTTAAAGCGAGCAAGAGCCTAGTCTTCTCCGCAGGGAATACCCCATTGTCTCTTTCTAACCCACAGGGGCTATAACTTACGAAAAGAAACAACAGGCAGTGGGCTTTTGTGGCATTTTTCTCCCCTTAATCGATGAAACAACAGGGCTCTCAACGAGGAGCCAGGCAGGGCTCCCTGCCCTCGCCCTGCCAACAGCCCGCAAGCTGCCGCCCAAGCAGCCCCGAGGTCCCCCCGCCT